>NC_057807.1:502753010-502981901 GCF_018294505.1 Triticum aestivum | reverse complement strand
CTCCACACAAGGGAAGGCAATCAAAAGAGCACCCCATGCAATAAATTTGTTACACAACTTTAACCATACGTGCATGCTATGGGACTTTATAACTTTAACACAAGCATTCTTTAAATTCATAATCACATCAACTAGAATGACACTAATATCACCACCTTCATATCTCAAAACAATTATCAAGTATCGAATTGATCATAGAATCCAATTCACTTCTATGATAGTTTTTATTATACCCAACTTGGATGCGCATCATTCTAGGACCAATTTTATAACCATAGAAAATACCATGCTGTTCTAAGAGACTCTCAAAATAATATAAGTGAAGCATGAGAGATCAACATTTTTTTTTGAAATTAAGCCACCGCTGTGCTCTAAAAGATATAAGTGAAGCACTAGAGCAAAAATTATCTAGCTCAAAAGATATAAGTGAAGCACATAGAGTATTCTAATAAATTCCAATCAAGTGGGCTTCTCCCAAAAGGTGTGTACAGTAAGGATGATTGTGGTAAACTAAAAAGCAAAGACTAATATCATAGACGACGCTCCAAGAAAAACACATATCATGTGGAGAATAAAAATATAGCTCCAAGTAAAGTTACCAATGAACGAAGACGAAAGAGGGGATGCTTTCCCGAGGCATCCCCAAGCTTAGGTTTTTTGGATATTCTTGAATATCTTGGGGTGCCATGGGCATCCCCAAGCTTAGGCTCTTTCCACTCCTTATTCCATAGTCCATCAAATCTTTACCCAAAACTTGAAAACTTCACAACACAAAACTCAATAGAAAATCTCAGAAGCTCCGTTAGTGAAAGAAAGAAAAACCACCACATAAGGTACTGTAATGAACTCATTCTTTATTTATATTGGTGTTAAACCTACTGTATTCCAAGTTCTCTATGGTTCATACCCTTACATACTAGCCATAGATGCATCAAAATAAGCAAACAACACACGAAAGGCAGAATCTGTAAAAAACAGAACAGTCTCTAGCAATCTGTAACTTTCGAATACTTCTGGAACACTAAAAATCCTATCAAAATAGGATGTCTTAGGAATTTTGTCTATTGATCTACAGCAAAAAGAATCAACGCAAAAGCACGTTTATGTGATTTATTGATTTTTTTTTCTCGTGAGCGCAAACTTTCTATTTTTCAGTAGAATCAAATTAACTATCACCATAGGTTATCCTATAGGTTCTACTTGGCACAAACACTAAATAAAACATGAAAACACATCTAAACAGAAGGTACATGCAAAATTTATTAGTAAACAGGAAAAAAACAAAAAACACAAATAAAATTGGGTTGCCTCCCAACTAGCGCTATCGTTTAACGCTCCTAGCTAGGCATAAAAGCGAGGATAGATCTAAGTATTGCCATCTTTGACACTTGATTCATAAGTAGTTCGCATGATAGATTCATAAGGTAATTTAATTTTCTTTCTTGGAAAGTGATCCATGCCTTTCCTTAATGGAAATTGGAACCTAATATTCCCTTCCTTCATATCAATAATCGCGACAATCGTTCTAAGAAAAGGTCTACCAAGAATAATAGGACAAGAAAGATTGCAATCTATATCAAGAACGATAAAATATACGGGCACCAAATTTCGATTTGCAACAATGAGAACATCATTGATCCTTCCCATTGGCTTTTTAATGGTGGAATCCGCAAGGTGCAAATTTAAAGAGCAACCATCAAAATCATGGAAACCTAGAATATCACATAAAGTTTTCGGAATTGTGGAAACACTAGCACCCAAATCACATAAAGCATAACACTCATGATCTTTAATTTTAATCTTTCTAGTAGGTTCCCACTCATCATTATGTTTTCTAGGTATTGAAATTTCCAAATTAAGTTTTTCATCAAAAGATTGCATCAATGCATCAACAATATGTTAGGTAAAGGCTTTATTTTGACTATAACCATGAGGAGAATTCAACACAGATTGCAACAAGGAAATACAATCTATTAAAGAGCAATTATCATAATCAAATTCCTTGAAATCCAAGATAGTGGGTTCAATGCTATTTAAAGTCTTTACCTCTCCAATCCCATTTTTACTAAATTTAGCATCAAGATCTAAAAACTCCGAATTATTGGGACGCCTTTTAACTAAAGTTGATTCATCTTCAGTCCCATCATTATTAAGATTCATATTGCAAAACAAAGATCTAATAGGGGACACATCAATAACTTTAAGATCTTCATCATTATTTTGACCTAATTTTTCTGGTTTGGCAGCCATCTTATTGACTAAGGTAGCTTGCTTATCAGAAATTTGAGCTATAGAATTTTGAAGCCGAGTAATTTGGAAGTTCAAACCATAAAATTATTTAGACATATCATCAAGCTCTTTGACCCCACAAAACTTTTTCGTAATTTAAGCTCTTTTCTGAAAAAATTATTATGCTCAAATTGTAAAGTCATAAAACTTCTAACGTTTGATTCAATCTCTTCCAACCTTCTAAGATGAAGGTCGAGTTTTTAGGCAAAGCCATGAGGGCAAGCAGGCACACAGAAAGGCAAGCAAAAGAGAGAGAAGGAGATTGGGAAAGAGAGGGCGAATAAAACGGCAAGGGTGAAGTGGGGGAGAGGAAAATGAGAGGCAAATGGCAAATAATGTAAATGCGAGGGAGATGAGTTTGTGATGGGTACTTGGTATGTCTTGACTTGAGCGAAGACCTCCCCGGCGATGGCGCCAGAAATCCTTCTTGCTAGGTCTTGAGCTTGCGTTGGTTTTCCTTGAAGAGGAAAGGGTGATGCAGCGTAGTAGCGTAAGTTTCCCTCAGCTTTTGCGAATCAAGGTATCAATCCAGTAGGAGGCTCCTCAAAAGTCCCATGCACCTACACAAACAAACAAAGAAATCGCAACCAGCGCAATAAAGGGGTTGTCAATCCCTTCAAGGCCACTTGCGGAGGTGAGATCTGATGGAGATTATATGATAACATAAATATATTTTTGGTATTTTATGATATAGATTGGAAAAGCAAAGGTGCAAATAAAAGTAGATTGAAAGCTTATACGATAAAAGGTAGACCCGGGGGCCATAGGTATCACTAGTGGCTTCTCTCAACATAGCATAAGTATTACCGTGGGTGAACAAATTACTGTCGAGCAATTGATACAAAAGCGAATAATTATGAGATTATCTAGGCATGATCATGTATATAGGCATCACGTCCGTGACAAGTAGACCGACTCCTGCCTGCATCTACTACTATTACTCCACACATCAACCGCTATCCAGCATGCATCTAGAGTATTAAGTTCATAAGAACAGAGTAACGCATTAAGAAAGATGACATGATGTAGAGGGATAAACTCATGCAATATGATATAAACCCCATCTTTTTATCCTCGATGGCAACAATATAATACGTGCCTTGCTGCCCCTGCTGTCACTGGGAAAGGACACCGCAAGATTGAACCCAAAGCTAAGCACTTCTCCCATTGCAAGAGAGATCAATCTAGTAGGCCAAACCAAACCGATAATTCGAAGAGACTTGCAAAGATAACTTAATCATACATAGAATAATTCAGAGGAGAATCAAATATTTCTCGTAGATAAACTTGATCTTAAACCCACAATTCATCGGATCTCTACAAACACACCATAAAAAGAGTTACATGGAATAGATCTCCAAGAAGAGGAAGGATAACATGGTATTGAGATTCATAGAGAGAGAAGAAGCCATCTAGCTAAAAAGTATGGACCCGAAGTTCTGTGGTAAACTACTCACAACTCATCGGAGAGGCTATGGTGTTGATGTAGAAGCCCTCCGTGGTCGATTCCCCCTCCCATGGAGCGCGAGCGAAGGCTCCAAGATGGGATCTCGTGGATACAGAAGGTTACGGTGGTGGAAATAGCTTTTCATGGTCACCCCTGATGTTTTCGGGGTATGTGGGTATATATAGGAGGAGGAAGTACGTCGGTGGACGCCCGAGGGGCCCACGAGATAGGGGGCGCGCTAAGTAGGGGGGACGCACCCTCCACCCTCGTGGCCGCCTCAGGAGATTCTTAACTTGCCCTCCAAGTCCTCTGGATTATGTTCGTTCCAAAAATCACGCTCCCGAAGGTTTCATAACGTTTGGACTCCGTTTGATATTCCTTTTCTTCGAAACACTGAAATAGGAAAAAAAACAGCAATACGGGCTGGGCCTCCGGTTAGTAGGTTAGTCCCAAAAATGATATAAAAGTGTAAAGTAAAGCTCGTAAACATCCAAAACAGGTAATATACTAGCATGGAACAATCAAAAATTATAGATGGGTTGGAGACGTATCAAGGCTAAACCCTAGAAGCTAGCCTATGATTATGATTGTTGTTGTCCTACATACTAAACCCTCCAGTTTATATAGACACCGGAGGGGGCTAGGGTTACACAGAGTCAGTTACAGAGAAAGGAATCTTCATATCTGAATTGCCAAGCTTGCCTTCCACGCAAAGGAGAGTCCCATTCGGACACGGGACGAAGTCTTCTATCTTGTATCTTCATAGCCCAACGGTCCGGCACATGCATATAGTTCGGCTGTCTGAGGACCCGTTAATTGAGGACTCCCTCAAAGGCCTCGATCTACACTTCCACCAAGAGAAATTTGATTCCCCCCACTAATCCCTTGCAGATCTTGTTACTCTTGGGTGTTTGAGCACCCTAGACGGTTGAGGTCACCGCAGAGCCATAGTCCATTGTGGTGAAGCTTTGTGCTGTCGTTGGGGGCCTCCAATTAAGTTGTGGAGACAGCACCAACCTTGTTTCTAAAGGTTCGGTCGCCGCCTCCAAGGGCACCAATAGTGGAATCATGGCATCTCGCATTGTGTGAGGGCGTGATGAGAATACGGTGTCCCTAGTGGCTTCTTGGGGAGCATTGTGCCTCCACACCGCTCCAACGGAGACGTACTTCCCCTCAAAGGGAAGGAACTTCGGTAACACATCCTCGTCCCCATCGGCTCCACTCTTGGTTATCTCTTACCTTTGCTTGTGCAAGATATTTTGTGTTCTATCCTTTGCTTACTTCTGTGCCTTTTTTTGTTGCATCATATAGGTTGCTCACCTAGTTACATATCTAGACAACCTACTTTGATGCCAAGTTTAATTTGGTAAAGAAAAGTTAAAAATTGTTAGTTGCCTATTCACCCCCCTCCCCCTAGTCAACTATATCGATCCTTTCACAATGCTTTACAGTGTTACTCGCCAGCATATTCCATGTGCTGACCTACATGGCTGCAACGTCTCATGTTACAAACTTTACCGACAAAGAATAAGGTGTGATAGGTCGTCGTCATGCACTCAGCTATGCCGTTGGAGTTGATGGACTCATTTATTTTCGAGGCTTCCGCTGTTATTTAGTTTAGATGGCCTTCAACCATTTTATTTATGTAACAGATACTCTCTTTCTGAGGACCTCGATGTAATAAGTCTGTGATTGAACTCTGTTATAATTCCTTGAGTACTGTGTGTGTCAGCATACCGACCCAGGGATGACACTTGTGCCCAGAGACTTCGGTCCATTTGGATCGTGGTTGCTACAAGATGGTATCAGAGCACACGCTGAGTGTAGGACGCGACCACTAGGAAAAGACACAAAATTACTCTTCTTTGCTCATTTCTAATTATCCTCTATTTCTACTCTATAGATGGCAGACCCCAGGAACAAGCTCACTCAGCGGGATGATGACACCCCTTTCGGAAGACACTTGAAGGAAGTCACGAAGTACCTGAACATCGGAATACCAAGCTTCACTGGAACCTTCACTGCAACTTTACTAGAAGAGGAGCGCTCGAGGATCAAAGTTCGTGTACCTGGGAGGACGTTTGCGCCAACAACGGAGCCCATTGATTTTACCTTGGATGCACCAAGTTGGAACTTGGGAAAGAGAATGGAAGCCCACATAACTTTTGGACGCATTTGTGAGGTGTATCACAAGGAGCTTGAAGACGCTGTCTATCATATATGTGGACACCGAGACGAGGAACGGGAGATGATTCGTAGTAGGAAGGATGGACTAATTATAGCCTACATTCAGGAGATGGATCAGCAGATGTGCACTATCATGAAGAAGACCAAGAAGCTGATGAAGAGGAATATCGAGCTAGAAGAGGAACTCAAGTCTACCCATGATGGAGATGAAGAAGAAATTCCTATGCTACTGGAAAAGCATGAAGACCTGAAGAAGAAGCTAGTAATACTCGTGGAGAGCCAGAAGCGAGAACCTGGAGTGGAGATCCATTCAAAGGACTACATCATCTTGGACGACGTCGACACGGACAGTTGAAAGTGCAATTATCCGTGGGTGGTTTTGGTAATTCCTAACAACATATAGCTCATTGAGCTAATGCTATTTCAAGATAAATATTTCAGGAAAGCTCAATGATTGGCATGGCGTGGATGAGAAAAGTGGACCCCTCAAAATACTAAGGACAAAAGGATTGGCTCAAGCTCAAAGCACAAGACTCTACATTTTCTATTTTAGTGATCCAAGATCACATTGAGTCTATAGGAAAAGCCAATACTATGAAGGAGGGATGAGGTGTTGCTTAGTGAGGTTCTTGCTCAAAATGCTTAGTGATATGCTCCAAAGCCCTCAACTACTTTCTCACATCCACATATGACCTAAACCAAAGGTCAAACTCGGCCCCACCGATTCTTTCTATCTGGCGCCACCGAGTTCAGATGTCATAGCCACCGCCACAAACCCTATTCAAATCGGTCTCACCGATAGGGATCTCGGTCTCACCGAGATGGGATTGTAATCTCTCTGTTTCCCTTCATAACGTTTCGGTCCAGCCGAGATGAGCGATCGGTCCCACCGAGATTGCAATGCAAACTCTCTGTTTCCCTTTCGTAACGTTTCGGTCTAACCGAGATGAGCGAATCGGTCCCACCGAGTTTGCCTGACCAACTCTCTGGTTAGCTTATTACCAAAATCGGTCCCACCGAGTTTGTGTAATCGGTCTCAACGAGATTACGTTATGCCCTAACCCTAATGATATTGGTCCCACCGAGTTGACATGTCGGTCCCACCGAAAACCCTAACGGTCACATTATTTGCTAAATCAGTCCGATCGAGTTTCACAATTCGGTTCCACCGAGATTGGTAAATTGTGTGTAACAGTTAGATTTTGTGTGGAGGCTATATATACCCCTCCACCCCCTCTTCATTCATGGAGAGAGCCATCAGAACATGCCTACACTTCCAACTTACATTTTCTGAGAGGGAACCACCTACACTTGTGTTGAGGTCAAGATATTCCAATCCTGCTACATGAATCCTGATCTCTAGCCTTCCCCAAGTTTCTTTACACTCAAATCTTCTTTCCACCAAATCCAAATCCAGTGAGAGAGAGTTGAGTGTTAGGGAGTGTCGGTGTCAAAACCGGCGGATCTCGGGTAGGGGGTCCCGAACTGTGCGTCTAGGCGGATGGTAACAGGAGATGAGGGACACGATGTTTTTACCCAGGTTCGGGCCCTCTTGATGGAGGTAAAACCCTACGTCCTGCTTGATTGATATTGATGATGTGGGTATTACAAGAGTAGATCTACCACATGATCAAGGAGGCTAAACCCTAGAAGCTAGCCTATGGTATGATTGTTGTTCGTCCTACGGACTAAAGCCATCCGGTTTATATAGACACCGGGGAGGGCTAGGGTTACACAGATTCGGTTACAATGGTAGGAGATCTACATATCCGTATCACCAAGCTTGCCTTCCACACCAAGGAAAGTCCCATCCGGACACGGGACGAAGTCTTCAATCTTGTATCTTCATAGTCTTGGAGTCCGGCAGATGATGATAGTTCGGCTGTCCGTACACCCTCTAGTCCGGGACTCCCTCAGTAGCCCCTGAACCAGGCTTCAATGACGATGAGTCTGGTGCGCATATAGTCTTCGGCATTGCAAGGCGGGTTCCTCCTCCGAATAATTAATAGAAGATTATGAACACCAGGATAGTGTCCGCCTCTGCAAAATAAATTCCACATACCACCGTAGAGAGAATAATATTTACACGAGTTCAATCTGCTGACGTATTTTGTGGCGTGGCGTCATACCACAGCCAAGTCTTTATTCGAATCATTTTTATTATACCACCTCTGCGCGCTTAGCGAAGCGGTTTCCTTGGCACGTCTTGTCAAAGCAGAGACCGTGTTCCCCTTATTCCGGGATTCCCATCAATACGGACGTGGGTAACCCAACCGCGCCCGTTACCATGCCCCCTCCATCGAAGGCGGGTTCCAAACGGTCACGGGGACGGCTCTTGGTATTCTCCCTCTTTATAATGAGACCAAGGCCTGTTCTTTTTCTCCAATCCTTAATCGAAACCGCCCCTCGCCCCGAGTTCCAACACCCAGGGCTCCAGATTCGGGTACTTTCGACCTTCGACAATGTCCAGCTCCGACCTACGAGGCCGGTGGATGCCTTCCTCCGTCACGGAAGAGGACGTGCTAAAGCTGAGAGACGCCAGGTACTTAACCTACGAGATTTCGCATAGGTTGCCTGCCCGAGGGCAAGTTATTCCTACTCCCGAGCTCGGCGAGAGCATCGTGTTCGTGTCTCACCTCCGTCGGGGTTTAGGCTTCCTGATGGATCCCTTCGTGAGGGGGCTCATGTTTTACTATGGGCTGGAATTCCATGATTTGGCTCCGGAGTCCATCCTCCACATCTCATCTTTCATTGTCGTCTGCGAAGCCTTCCTCCGCACTACCTCTCACTTCGGCTTGTGGCTCAAAAACTTCAACGTGGAGCCGAAGATGATTGAGGGGCGTCAGGTAGAGTGCGGCGGGGCGGTTATAAGTAAGAGGGCCGATGCTCCATGGCCCGAGGGCTCTTTTCAGGAGGAGCTCGGCTTGTGGCAACAGGAGTGGTTCTATATCACCGCTCCCAGGGGCAGCAGGCAGAGGCCGCCGCCCGCCTTTCGCCCCGGCCCTCCACAACGGATGACGTCATGGGTCAACAAAGGGCTTGACTGGGGGCCGTCCAAAGACGTCCCCCTTTTGCAGGGCCGGATTCGAGACCTCCAAGAAAGGGAGATCAATCTGGTCGTAGTGATACAGGTTACGCTAATTCAGCGCCTTCTGCCCTGCAAATGTCGCCCTCTCCGCCTGTGGGAATTTAATCCGGAGGGACCACGAGATCTCCAGCATTTCATGGGTTTGACACCCGTGGAGATGTACAAACTGTTCTTCGGATCGCAAGAGATGCGTCCGGACTTGACCGAGGATGCTGGCCTAAGCTGCAATCGCCTGGATTCTCAAGTAAGTAGCCCTGTGTCCGGACACATTGTCCATTCATCTATCATGGGTTTGCCTTTTAACCAGCTATCCCTTGGACAGGAGTGGATAGTGCAAGCAAAACTGATACGGTGTCCGGCCCCCTCCCTGAGACCACGCCGGATCCCGTATTAATCAAAATGTTGGAAGTTGCACCTTCGGAGGATGGCGAAGGGGGGCACAGGGAAACTACCACCTCTGCCAAGGAGGCTTTCAGTAAGGGGGGAATCGAGAATCCCTCCCTCCAGGGGGAGAAGAGGACCGCTTCCGAAGACCCGGAGGCCAAGGCCTCAAAGCGGGGAATGAAATCTGCACCGGAAGGTCCTATGCCGGGAAGAGCCCCGGCCGCACAGTCTCCCCAAAGGAATCAGGCCTCCAACGAGCCGTAAGTAAAAAAGGGGAAGTTTTTGTAATAGGGGACATTCCTACTTTATTTCTAAGGGTAACCGAAGTTTTCACCTTGTAGTTCGGATCTCAGCCCTTCTCAGCATAGCTCATCTTCGGGGGACCTTCGTCCGGAGATGATGGAGAGCGAAACGCTCCATCTGCTGCCCCGTCGGGCGGGGCGGACGATCCTGAGGTGTCGTCACGGAGGGTCTTCCCGAATCCGGCGGGGCCGGGGAGTTCGGCACCCGGTGGAGTGCGGCCGGTGGAGCTGCAGGATTTGCTCGAGAGGGCGTCTATCTCAGAAGATCACCGCACTTTAATGAGTATGGTGATTGAAAGGATCTCATCCGCCGAGAGCAGGTTGCATGAGGCCGTCGGAAGCTTGCTGACGGGGTTTGAGGTACGCAAAAAATGACATACCTTTTGACAGTTTTGCACATAGAGTGTGTCCTGTATAGATAGTAGCCCCTGAGACTTGGGATGCTGTCGAAAGCGACAGTGTGCCGAGGATCATAGTCTCCGTTATAGAATGTCGCCTTTCCTATGCAGCTGGCGAAATGTTCGGTGGCCAGCCGGACTGATGGAGTTGCCGAGCTGAAGCGGCAACTCGATGTTGCGGATGCGGACATCGCGCTGGTCAATAAACGACTTGACGAGTCACAAGGTAGGTGGTTTCTCCGTGGTCACCTAGTAAGGGAGCTGATGCCCGTTCCTTACAATTAGTATGCTTGATGCAGATGGTGCCGCTGTTGTGGAAAACCTTCGAGCAGAGCTTGCTCGAGCCAAGGAGCAAGCCAGGAAAAGTGATGCGGCTGCCTCGAAGGCAGCGGAGGCATTAAAAGCCGAAAAGGCTGCTCACTGCCGAAGTAGGGAGGAGATGGCCGGAATGGCCGTGAAATTAAAAGATGCTGCCGACCACTATGAGGTTCTTGAACGAGAACGCCGAGCGGAGCAAGAGGACCTGAAGAAGGCCGCCGCCAAAGCCAAGGATGCCCGTTGCGCGATGCGGGCTATGAAGGAGGAACTGCGTCAGGCCGGAGACATTGCGGCTGGAAAGCCCTTTCTGCTGCGTAGGAAGTTCGCGGATCCGAAGTATGCTCGGTTGGGCCAATTGTGTGGTGCGGAGGATCCTTATCTGGATTTGGCGGCGAGTGCGGCGGACGCAGTCATGCACTTCCGAAGCCAGAAGGATCACGAAATGGAAGAGCTTTTCTGGTCTCAATTCCATAGTCCGGAGCGTCCGCTTCCGTTGTCCGATCGGTTGGCTGAGTGGGCTGAGCTGAATAGATTGTCCGGACTTGCCATGACGGATGTGGTGGCTCATCTATGTCTAGAAAGGCCCAAGCCGAAGAGTTATTTTGGTTTGTTGCAGCAATTCCTTGAGGCGGTGCCGCATATCGAGGCGATGCAGCGGTCCGCATGCATAGAGGGTGCACGGATGGCTCTCGCCCGTGTTAATACATACTGGGCGGAGATGGATGCTACCGATGTTGCATCCCGAGGTTCGGACAAAAGCCGATTACCCGCCGAGAACTATTTTGAGGAAGTCCTGCAGGGCGCTCGTTTAATAGAGTCGTAGTGCTCAAAAGATGTTATGTTCAAATGACATATATGATTTGTGGGATCATATTTATAATGTACCGACTTTTTATAATTGTGCGTTCAAGTATTGAACTATCTCCGGTGCGACCGTATATGTATGTATAACCTGAAAGATGGCAGTCTTTGGCTTCAGCCACCACACACATGGTGCGGGGGTGTTTGCAAAAAAAGCACTTTTTCACATTTAATCCAACGTCTTGGTCCTTTGAAGGAGGTGATAGCATAGCAAACTAGGCAACCGAACTATAATGCTTCATCACTTTCACTTAGCCATAGGAGCTCGATTGTGGGGCTACTATATAGCCCCTAGAGGCACCGCGCTCTCCGAACTCGGGGCGCGTACGTGCCTGACCGGGAAGCGGTCCTTCGTCAAAGCGGAGGAATTCTAAACATTCCAGTAGTCGATCGAGTGGTTGACCAGTCTCTCGCTATATCATGACAGTCAGTTTTCGGATTTCTCTACTGAGGTGCTCGCCCGGTCGAACCGGGGCACAATTGCAGTAGTTCTCCTGGTGCCGCGTTAGACGATGGAGCGGAACGTAAGGCAGCAAAACACTGGAGCCGGGCAAGCCCAACATCTGACCAAAGACATGATTCGGAGCTGATGCATATAAGGCCTAACTCGAGACGCCGAACACTCCCTGAGGTATTCGGTCTTTATGATACCAGGCAGAATAATGCCCTAAGCCCCTAGTGTCCAGGTACAGGCGAGAACTTCTGACACGGCCGATGCCAAAACGCCAGCCTCCTCCTCGGTTATGGTAGTAAACCGGGGGATGCGTATCAACAAGAGACAGTAAGAAAGGTTTACGCAGGGTCTTAATCTGAAAAGAATCCTTGCAACGGGTCCCTGCTGCACGTCTGCGCCTGTATCTATGTTGTGCTGTATCCTGGACGGGTGTAGCACGTGCTTCATCTGTAAAAGAGAAGAACTTAGTTTGGAAAAAATATCGTGCAAAAGATGTACTTAAAATAAAGTATGATTTGGAAGATGAATAAAGTTGAGCTTTATTGGCTCTCATCGTTTATACATGCAGCCCCTTGTAAAGAGGTATGCGGCTGGGAAGCCCCTTGTTTATTTATGCCGGACTCGCCTAACCGTGTCCGAGGTCTGAATGACCTATTTTTAGGGGCTTTTGACCAGCAAGGTCGGATTAGTGTTTGGATGTCAAAGCAGTCTCACGTTTTCTGTGGTCGAGGAACACTCGGAATTACCCTTTAATGAGATTATGCCGCGTGGACCGGGCATTTTAAGCATAAGAGACGCGTAATGCGGTATTGCGTTAAAGCGGGCGAAAGCTTCGCGTCCCAGTAGTGCTTGATGGCTACTTTTGAATGGGGCGATATGGAAAGTGAGATTTTCGCGACGGAGGTTGTCGGATGAACCGAACACAACCTCTAGTAGTACAGAGCCTATACAATTGGCGTAAAGGCCTGGTGTCACTCCTTTGAAGGAAGTGCTGCTAGGGTGAATCTTGTTAGGGTCTATCCCCATTCTGCGGATGGTGTCCTGGTATAGCAGGTTTATATCGATGCCGCCATCCATTAGGACTTGTGTGAATTGTAGTCCGTCGATTATGGGATCCAATACCAAAGCAGTCCCTCCTGCGTTTCGAACACTTCTGGAGTAATCCTGATGGTCGAAAGTAATTGGTTTAAACATCCAATTTCGGGACTCTGCTGGGGTGGATCGTGCGGCGCGTGTTTTAGCAGGTGCCGCACTATTTTTCCTTGTTATCACATGAAGTGACTTCACTGTTTTGACTTCTAGTGGGAAAGTCTTCTGTTTTCCGGTGTGCTACTTGTGGGGTTCGTCGTCGTCTTCGCTTGGTATGTCGAGCCCCTTGTGTTCGGCGTTAAGTCGGCCAGACTGCTTGAAGACCCAACAATCTCTATGGGTATGGTTTGCAGGCTTCCCGGGGGTACTATGGATTTGACACATCTTATCCAAGATTTTATTTAGGTTGGGTAGCTCCTCATTGTTGTCCTTAAGAGGCAGTGTTTTACTATTCGGCCGAGAGCTTTTGAATCCGGCATTGACCGCCGTGCTGTTTAGGCCATTTTCCTTATTCCGGCGCTGATCTTTTCTGCGTCGTGATTTCCCATTTCCATCCCTAACCTTGGATGTACTCGGGTCGCTGGTGCTGCATCTTGCCAGCCAGCTATCTTCCCCTGCACAAAAGCGGGTCATGAGGCTTGTTAGCGCGGCCATTGTTCTTGGCTTTTCCTGGCCGAGGTGTCTGGCAAGCCATTCATCTCGGACGTTATGTTTAAAAGCTGCTAAGGCTTCGGCGTCCGGATAGTCGACTATTTGGTTCTTTTTGGTGAGGAACATGTTCCAGAATTTGCGTGCTGACTCTCCGGGTTGTTGAGTTATGTGACTTAAGTCATCTGCATCCGAAGGGCGGACATAAGTCCCCTGAAAATTTGCTCGAAAAGCATCCTTGAGCTCTTCCCAACTTCCAATGGTATTTTCTGGGAGGCTTTTGAGCCAATGCCGAGCTGGCCCTTTGAGCTTGAGGGCTAGCTATTTTATGGCATGGAGATCGTCTCCTCTGGCCATATGTATGTGTAGGATATAATCCTCAATCCAGACTCCGGGGTCTGTTGTTCCGTCATATGCCTCTATGTTTACGGGTTTGAATCCCGCTGGAAATTCATGATCCAGTACCTCATCGGTGAAACATAGTGGGTGTGCGGCGCCCCTGTATTTAGGTGTGTCGTTGTCTTCAAACACTCGGCGGGTTGTGTTTCTCCCTGGAGTCTTCTTTTTTGGCCCATAGATGGACCTGACCGGGCCATCCTTTTTGCGAGGATCCTTATGTGGATCGTGTGCCGCCTTGTGTCCGCCGCCGCTTGCCGTTCTTAGCCTATCATCTGGTCGTCTATCCGGCCAGGCGGCCTCTTTCTTTTTTCACTGTGGGGGCTCTACGGCCTCCTCGTCAAATTCGGACAACAGTTTGCGCTTCGGGTAGCTCTTTGCATGGTGACTATTGTCATATTTATCTGCGGTATTGAGTACTTTGCTCCATCTTATTCTGAGTGCGTCCTCCGCTATTTTGAGCTTCCGCCTTTGCTTCTTCATACTTCTTGCAGTGGCGACGAGCCTTTTATGAAGGTTCTTATGCTCCGGTGATGTGTCCAGCGTGAGATCGTCTGGACTGTTGTTTTCGCCAGGGATGGGTTGCTTGTACGTTTCATCCTGAACCGATGGTTGCTTGGTGGCATGTTTGTCTTCCACGGCTTCGCCCTGCTCTAAGGCTGGGTCAGTATGGGTGCCGTTGTTATCGAGGCGGGACTTCGGGCGGCGCTTGCGTCGCCGTTTTGGTTGTTTGTCGGGGGAGTTGTCCTTCGCCACGTCCCGTTGTTCCTCGTTATCGCTTCCCTTTGGAGTATCCACCATGTATACGTCGTGCGTTGAGCTGGCTTTCCAGTGCCCAGTAGGCGCTGGTTCTTGGTCAACTCCGGCATCGTCGTCCATACCATCGATGTCTTCGGAGTCGAGGTCTAGCATGTCGGTGAAATCGTCGACAGTGGCTACTAAATGGGTGGTGGGTGGGCCTTGAATTTCTTCGTCGTTCGCATCCCAACCGTCCTGACCGCAGTTCGGCCAGGGCTCTCCTGATAACGAGAGATACTTTAGCGAACTCAAGATGTCACCAAAAGGTGAGTGTTGAAAGATGTCCGCAGCGGTGAACTCCATGATCGGCGCCCAATCGGATTCGGTTGAAGGAGGCTCGGAGTCCGGCGACGAGTCCAGCACCTCGGAGTCACAAGCTTCACAAGGGACAAGGTCAGTGTTCACTAGTAGAAAACAGGGCTTTCGTCTAGGCCTGTTTAGCCCATTAGTCCCGGTTCAATCCAGAACCGGGACTAATGTGAGCATTTATCCCGGTTCGTGCGGCTAAGGCATTAGTCCCGGTTCACCTGTGCCCTTTAGTCCCGGTTTGTGCCTCAAACCGGGACTAAAGGGTGCGATGCCCATTAGTCCCGGTTCATGCCTCAAACCGGGACTAAAGAGTAGACCTTTAGTCCCGGTTTGAGGCACGAACCGGGACTAATGGGGTTGAGACCTTTAGTCCCGGTTCGTGCCACGAACCGGTACTAAAGGTCCCATTTTCAAACTCTACCCACCCACCCCCCCCCCCCCCCCGTGGATCGCCTTTTCAATTTTAAAAAAAAATAAAAGAAAATGATGGAAATGTCGAAAAAATAAAAGAAAATAAGTTTCCCACGTGATATGTGGTCTAGTTGTTGGGGAAATTTGCAGTTGGGGAAATTTGCAAATGTGAATTTCGACTTTATTTGCAAAATCTCTCTAGAATTTGTAAATATGGGCATAACTTTTGCATACTAACTCGGATGAAAAAGTTTTTTATATGAAAAATCATCTACTCGAAAAGTTACATCCAAATTTAACGAGGGCAACCCCGTTAAACATTTTCAAAATCCTCAAAAACCTAACAGAAAAAAAGTTACGGGGCTTTTAATATCTAGAGTGGAAAATATCGGAAAAATGACAAACTGTGGTCAAACCATGGTCAAACTAATTATTCTAGAATATTAGTGTTAATAACTAATTTGTTCAGTTATTTTGAATTTTGGTCAAATCTGGTCAAACTGTAGTCAAACTGTGGTCAAACTATGGTCAAACCTTGGTCAAACTAATTATTCAAAATAATTATTGTTTTCTAAATAATTATTGTTTTTGAAAACAATAGTTTGAAACTCAAACAGTGAAATGTGTCAATTCATGCTCAAGCAAAATTCCTGAGGGTTAATAGGATTAACATCTTACTATTGTCAGGAAAACAACAAGTGCAGACTTGGAAACGAGGGAGAATAGAACCCGGAAGTTAAGCGTGCTCAGGCTGGGTGAGTGGGAGGATGGGTGACCGTTCGGGAAGTTAGGTGATTTGGAATGATGAGGGTGATTAGAGAAGAGGATAAATTGAGCAGTGATGAGGGGTGCTGATTAGAGATTCACTAATGAGGGGTTAAAATAATTCAGATATTTGAAAATAAAAAATTTCAAAAAAAATTTCAAAAAAAAATCATAAAATTTCCATTAGTCCCGGTTGGTGTTACAAACCGGGACTAAAGGTGGATTGTTAAAGGCTCCACGTGGCTGCGGCCTTTAGTCCCGGTTCTGGATTGAACCGGGACTAAAGGGGGGAGGCATTAGTACCGACCCTTTAGTCCCAGTTCACCAACCGGGACTAAAGGCCCTTACCAACCGGGACAATAGGCCCTTTTTATACTAGTGGTTTGGCTCCATCGCCGTAGAGGTTGCAGCCCCAGAGGCGGTGTCTAGCCACCCGTCCTCGATCTGCGCAGCCGGCTCCGAATCAAGGGTCGGAGCAGGCTCGTGTGCGGCCTCCAGGGCACTGTCCGGCTGCAGAGCTAAATCATGCCCATCGTGATAGTGCGGCGCGCGCTCGGCTGTGGCTCGAATCCATCAAAGATCAAGTCTCCGCGGATGTCAGCCATGAAGTTGAAACTTCCAAATCTGACCTGACGGCCAGGGGCGTAGCTTTCGATCTGCTCCAGATGGCCAAGCGAGTTGGCCCGCAGTGCAATCCCACCGAATACGAAGATCTGTCCGGGGAGAAAAGTATCACCCTGGACTGCGTCATTGGTGATGATCGAAGAAGCCATCGAGCCTATCGGTGATGACACAGAGGAACTCTTAATGAAAGCACCAATGTCGGTGTCAAAACCAGCAGATCTCGGGTAGGGGGTCCCGAACTATGCGTCTAGGCGGATGGTAACATGAGACGAGGGACACGATGTTTTTACCCAGGTTTGGGCCCTCTTGATGGAGGTAAAACCCTATGTCCTGCTTGATTGATATTGATGATGTGGGTATTACAAGAGTAGATCTACCACGAGATCAAGGAGGCTAAACCCTAGAAGCTAGCCTATGGTATGATTGTTGTTTCATCCTACGGACTAAATCCATCCGGTTTATATAGACACCGGAGAGGGCTAGGGTTACATAGAGTCGGTTACAATAGTAGGAGATCTACATATCCGTATCGCCAAGCTTGCCTTCCACGCCAAGGAAAGTCCCATCCGGACACGGGACGAAGTCTTCAATCTTGTATCTTCAAAGTCTTGGAGTCCGGCGGATGATGATAGTTCGGCTGTCTGGACACCCCCTAGTCCGGGACTCCCTCAGGGAGACTATCATTTGAAGCACAAGAGCAAGGAGTTCATCATCAACACACCATTTGTTACTTCTTGGAGAGTGGTGTCTCCTAGATTGGCTAGGTGTCACTTGGGAGCCTCCGACAAGATTGTGGAGTTGAACCAAGGAGTTTGTACGGGAAAGTAGATTGCCTACTTCGTGAAGATCTACTCCTAGTGAGGCAAGTCCTTCGTGGGCGATGGCCATGGTGGGATAGACAAGGTTGCTTCTTCGTGGACCCTTCGTGGGTGGGGCCCTCCATGGACTCGCGCAACCGTTACCCTTCATGGGTTGAAGTCTCCATCAACGCGGATGTACAATAGCACCACCTATCGAAACCACGGCTCAAAAATCTCCGTGTCTCCAATTGCGTTTGCCTCCTTAAACTCCTCCCCTTTACCTTCATATGCAATTGTTTTACATTCTACTGCTATACTCTAAAATTGCATGTGTAGGTTGATTGCTTGACTTGTGCTAAGTTGCTAAAATCTACCAAGATTAAAAATTGGGAAAAGGCAAGGTTTTTATTTGGTCAAGTAGTCTAATCACCCCCCCTCTAGACATACTTTCGATCCTACAAGTGGTATCAGAGCTTTGGTCTCCATTTTCTTTGATTTCTATAACTTTTGGTAGTCATAGCCTTGGTTTCACAACCTAGGGGAGTATGGCATCTAGCGAGGGAAATTACCACCGTAGAGGTCCTTACTTTGATGGCACTAATTTTGCTAGTTGGAAGCATAAGATGAAAATGCATATTCTTGGACATAACCCCGCCGTATGGGCTATCGTGTGTATTGGCTTGCAAGGTGAATTCTTTGATGGGAGAGTACCGAACCGTGAAGCTACCACGGAAGAGTTGAAGATGCTGCAATACAATGATCAAGATTGTGATATCCTCTTTAACGGATTGTGCCCTGAAGAATTCAACAAAATCAGACGTCTTGAGAATGCAAAGGAAATTCAGGACACTTTGATTGACATGCACGAAGGTACCGACTCCGTCACGGAATCCAAATTGGATGTGCTTCAAAGTCAACTTGACAAGTTCAAAATGAAGGATGGTGAAGGTGTCGCTGAAATGTACTCTTGGCTTGCTCTCATCACAAATGAGATTGTCGGCTTAGGAAGTGAAGAGATGACCGACAAATTCATCATCAAGAAGATCCTAAGAGCCTTGGATGGAAAATATGATACCGTGTGCACATTGATCCAAATGATGCCCTATTACAAGAATCTCAAGCCAACGGAAGTTATTGGAGGAATTGTTGCTCATGAGATGTAACTCAAGGATAAGGAAGAGCTCCACAACAAGTCAAATGGTGCTTACAAAGCCTCATGTGAAGCTCCCACATCATCAAGTGAGAAACAATCCTTCAATGAAGAATTGAGCCTAATGGTGAAGAACTTAAACAAGTTCTACAAGAGTAGAAGCAAGGAAAGAAGTTCCAAGTCAAGGTCCTACAATGACAAAAGATCTTCGAGTCGTGAGCGAAATTGCTACAATTGTGGAAGACCCGGACACATTCCAATGAGTGTACGGCTCCCTACAAAAGAAGAGGAGAATCTCCAAAGAGAAGAAGTAGAATAGAAGAATGACTACCAAGAGAGAGAAGGAGTAGAGATGATCATTATGAACGAAGAACATCCCGGAGAAGCAAGGATTCAGAAAGGAAGGACAAATCATCAAAGAGCTACACAAAATGAAGACATCAAGCTCATTTTGGTGAATGGGTATCCAACTCCGACTCCGACCATCACTCCGAGAGAAGCTATCACTCCGACTCAGAACATACTCAAGATGAAGGTGTTGCCGGTCTAGCACTTGTGTCAACCAACTCGTACGACATATTCGACTCACTAAATGAAGGACTTGGAAGATGCTTCATGGCTAAAGGCCCAAAGATATTACACCCCAAGTATGTTGATTTCAATAGTGATGAAGATGACTTGTTAGGTGATGATGATTTACTTGTTGACAACTCTAGTGATGAATACTATGATGAAATGTCAAATAATCATGCTAATCAAGATAAAATGAATGACAATTATGAGGAGAGGATTGAGCTCCTAACTAAAGAACTAAACACTCTTAAGTTCTATCATGAAACTATCTTAGGAGATCATAGAGAACTTTTAAGGACTCATGAGAAGTTATGCTTTGAAAAGCTCAACCTTGAGCAAAAACATGAGTTTTGAAAGACTATCAATGATGATCTTCGCAAGAAAAGTTCTTCTTACATTGCCAAGCGTTTCCTCTTATCTACTTACATGCCTCAAGTCAAGTCTAGTAACAAGAACAAGAAAGATTCTTCCTCTAGTAGTAACATTATTCATGCTAAATCCAATGTTGTTGCTTCTAGTAGTTCTCTTGATTCAACTAATGATTCTCTTAGTCAAGTTACACTTGAGCAAGAAAATAGCCTTTGGAAGGGAATTATAGAGAAAGGTGTTTACAAGAGCCTTGCCGGGAGTAAGCAATTCAAGGAAATTGTACACAAGCAAGGAAGGCACCGGAAGAACCAAGGTGTTGGTTGTGAATGAAAGTTCAATGCCAATGGAGTTGAGTGGGAAGAAGATCAATACCCCAAGACGAAGTTTGTTCCTCAACAAGAGAAGTATGATCCTACTTCTTTCAAAGGGACACAAGCTCAATATTATCTTCCACCACAACACCACAAGCAGAAAGGCAAGGACAAGCTTCAAGAAGAGATTGATGCATTTGAAGAAGCTCCTAAGGCCTTGGTCAAGTGGGTTCCCAAGACTACATCAAGTTCTACTTCATCAAGTACGACTACAACTCCAAGGGTTCCCATCAAGATGGTGTGGATACCTAAGAAGAAGAACTAGAGAGTTCTTGAGGGTGACTCCGCCAACATACTTCACTCTTATCATTTTGGCGAGGACAAGTGCAACCAACTTCCACATCTTGCACTAGTTCATCGAGTCACAAAACCTCTTGTTGGTAAGACAAGGGACAAGGTAACCTAATGCTATCATGGACATCATCTTGTGTGTGCATCACTCTATGTCTATGGATATCCTTGTTTGTTCCTTGTGGGACTAACCCGTGTAGGTATTGAAAGTGCAACTCACTCCAAAGGATTGCTCCAAATGATCTACATCAACAGAGAGCATCCACATCTTCAACACCTAGATGAAGTCATCATCGACAAAACCTAAGGTTAGTTCATCCCTATTAGGGGGGATCTGACATCTAGGGAGAGCTTTACTCTAAGAATTGAGCTAAAGCAATTCTAATGGTGTGAACACAACAATGCATTATGTAAAAGTGGTAACCCCACTTGTGCTTAAACGATGAGTATGACCTATGATCAAATGTTCTCATTTGACTCCTAAGTCAATATACTCATATATAGATGACCTAGTCATCGCCAATTGCTTGATAGATGCTAGAATTGGTTGTGCATGCTTTGTCACATATTTCATTTGCCATTTTATTGTGTGAGCATGTCGTTTGCATATTTTACTCATTCGAGGACATCCACTTTTCTTTTGCTTGTTTGGTTTCTTTTCTTTTGCCAAGTGGATGGACAAGAATGCCTAAGAACCTTCTCTAGCTATCTATGCTCTTCTTGTCTCAAACTCTATTCATGCTACATCACAAAGTTTGATCAAGTCAGATTCAAACCACTCTGTGTGAGGAGCACTCGGAGTCCCCGATTTGTCATAGACTTAAACTTCCAAAACCTCTTTGTGCGTTTTGGTCTGACCGATTCATCCATTTTGGTCATACCGAGATCACTAAGTTGATCTAGGTTTTCAATCTCGGTGCAACCGATTTGAACTTTTCGGTCTCACCGAGTTGCAGCAACTCCTTGCAGTTTTGCATCTCGGTGCCACCGAGTTGTTCCACTCGGTCACAGCGACAGTGTTTGGCTATATATACTCAGGGGTCAAATTTTTGGAAATTCTTCTAAAACTCTTCGCCCGCGCACAACCAGCTCTGCCTCATCGGGTCTCCAAATCATCCTTCTCGTCGCCAGCAACCTCCAGCCGCTGGTCTCCGCCGCCGTCAACGGGATTCTGCTTCGCCGTTGCCGCCGTAGCAAGTCCACCGCCGCATTAGGGTATGGACTTAATCTTTGTGCTATTACTTACTCCGATTCCTAGCACATTGCATTGCCATGAATCTTGCCACAAGTGAAATCTTCTTATCCAGTAAAAATACTCCATAGTTTAGACTTGGATTGAAAATTTAGGGTTAGGTTTCCGCCGAATTCATCTCGGACCGGCCGAGTTGTAGAAATCGGTCTCACCGATTTGGCTTAGGCCATTGCACATGTGGTTCTCGGTCCGACCGAGAATTGCAAATCAGTGTGACCGAGATCGATACTTTGTGAAACCCTAGCAGTCTTGGTGCCATCGAACTATGACTCAGTCCAACCGAGTTCACTAGTTTAGGTTCCAAAAGCTGCTTCGGTATCACCAAGCTTACAAATCGGTAGATCCATAATGCTTTCTGTGGAAAACTAAAACTACGTTTTTGACTCAATGCTTTGCAAAAACATTTGTGCTTTGTGATTCTCATCTACTCTACCTCATCTACATCTATTCACAGGGTCTGCTGTCAGAGTTTGCAACATTTCAGATCAAAGTGACAGTCAGAACAAGTATGAGGAGCAAGTTCAGATGAGTGAGGGCACTAGTCCCTCAAGTAGCTACGATGAGGGTAGCAGGAGCACACCTAGTAACTTGCCCAAGGCAGCTACTAGGACAAGGAAGAAGAGAACCTCAGAATCTGGAGATGAGGACTATGTGGCTATTGATGATGAGGCCACATCTAAGAAGAAGGTGCTGAAGAAGGAATTTGGCACAGCTGCTGCCAATAAGCCTGGTATGAAGACCAAAGCACCTGCAAGAAGGATTCCCATGTCTAAAGCTAGAGCTTCAACTGCAGTTGTTTCTAAGTCAACAATAGAGCTTACTCTTGAGCCCAAGGAAACTACAGATGGAAAGAAGAGGAAAGAAAGGGTTAGGAAGACCATTGCCAGAGTTGTTGGAAAGCCCTCAATGATGGAAAAAAAGAGGAAGAGGTTGCTGCACCAGCACCTAAAGATCAGAAGCTAATGGGAGATGCTATAAGATCAGGGGCTGCTCCATCTAAGCCCAAAGATGCTCCCAAAGCTGCTGCTCCTAAACTCGAGACCGCACCCAAGAGGAATACTAGGAGCATTCCAGCAGAAGAAAAGAACAATGCCCCAGTGCCTAAGTCTACAAATGAAGAATAAGATGACGATTCACTTGTACTAAGAAAGTTGAAGCCCAAGATACCTGATCATAATGATGCTCATCCAGTAGCAGAGGATATGAAGCTCAGGAAGGATGCATGTGTGAGACTATGGAGATAGACAGATCCCTATGCTGCCAGAAGAAGAACTGCAGTGGACTATAGGTTCCATACTAAGGAACAACAGGATTTCTATGAGACAGTTTTGCTTGACAAGAAGCCCATAGTATGTGACATGAGATGGGTAGACTGGAAATACATCAGGAAGAATGAAGAGAATTATCTAGGAGTGTATGACAGTTTCAATGCTTGTGGAGTAGATGACTTTGTTGGCCAGAAGCTCACCAAGTGGAATGATGAGCTCATCATGTAGTTTTACTCCACAGCTCATTTCTACCCAAATGGGAGAATTTTCTAGATGTCTGAGGGTACAAGGTACCAATCCATTGTTGAGGAATGGTCTAAATTGATAAATGCTCCAAAAGAGAATGAGGATGACTTGGATGTCTATGCCACCAAGAAGAAAGACCACAACTCTATGGCTAAAATGTACAGAAAGATCCCAGATGTTGCACTAGAGACACACAAGTTTGGATCAATACATTACCTATTGTCAGGATTGCCTACTATCAACTGGATCTTAAGACATATTCTGTTGCCCAAGTCAGGAGATCACAAGATGATCAGAGGCCATGCAATCAACTTGCTGCATATATTTGATGTGCCTCAGAAATTCAAAAGTCATGAGTCTGATTGTGGAAACAATCAACAGGACCGCTGCTGATCAGAAGAGATCATGTAGATATGCCCCACAAATTCAGGAGCTCATAAACTCCAAGATGGGCACTGGCACATATCTTTTGGACAAAGAGCACCTACCCATATACCCTGATTTTGAGGACAACAACATTGTGATGGATGAGAATGCACCATCATCTGTGCAAGCACAAGAGAAGAAAGAGAAAGCAAGGGCTGAGAAAGCTCCCAAGATGCCAATTGCTGAAGAGGCATCTCAGTATTTCCTGAAGAGCAAGCAAGATCATCTTGGCTACTTGATTGCCTCCACCTTGAGGATTGAGAAGGGCTTGGCCACCCTGACTCAAAACCAGGAGAGCTTGGAGAGAATCATAGAGCAGAAGTTCTATGATCTTGATGTGAAGGTCACTGAGATCCAATCAGTTGTTGAGCAACTTCAGGAGGAAGTGGAGGAGAAAAAGGGCAAGTCTAGCACAGATGCATTTCCTTGAGTGCCTAGAGGACAGAGATCTGTTGCAGTGCCTATTCCAGACACCAGAGCTACATCATCTGCATTAGCAACAGCCTCAGTGCCACCAGCTCCAGCAGCCACTCCATCAGCTCCACCTACATCGACTGATGCTTTCGTCCTTGGAATCATCTCTACACCACCACCTGAAGACCAAGCCTGAGAGTCATTTTAGCACTATGCATTTTTATGAACTTTTTGGTAACTTGTTGCCAAAGGGGGAGAAAATGTATAGATCATAGGCTTCGAGAGAGAGTGTTGCTTTTGTTCTCTCTTTTTTTTGGTGGTTGAACTTTGTTTGCTCGTTTGCTTGATACATTATATCTTTTGTGAGATACTTGGATGATCATGTGTTTGATCATATGCTATGTTACATTAATGATTGTTGGATGATATTATCTCTTATATTTTCATATGATCATTCACTTTGCTTGGTGATGAGTGCATGTGTTTAATTATTATCATTTTGAGCACTCCACCAAGATGTATGTGACATGGAAGAGTAACCCATGATCCTTACTCATTGTGCATTTGCAGTCCAAAGAAAATCTTCAATAATGCACAAATTTAGGGGAAGCTCTTGCTTTTCACATACTTCTCAGAGCGACAATGTCTTTCAATCTTATTATCATTTGTCGAAGCTTTGATCTATATGTTGTCATCAATTACCAAAAAGGGGGAGATTGAAAGTGCAACTATCCTTGGGTGGTTTTGGTAATTCCTAACAACATATAGCTCATTGAGCTAATTCTATTTCAAGATAAATATTTCAGGAAAGCTCAATGATTAGCATGACAAGGATGAGAAAAGTGGACCCCTCAAAATACTAAGAACAAAAAGATTGGCTCAAGCTCAAAGCACAAGACTCTACATTTTCTATTTTAGTGATCCAAGATCACATTGAGTCTATAGGAAAAGCCAATACTATCAAGGAGGGATGAGGTGTTTCTTAATGAGGTTCTTGCTCAAAATGCTTAGTGATATGCTCCAAAGCCCTGAACTACTTTCTCACATCCACATATGACCTAAACCAAAAGTCAAACTCGGCCCCACCGATTCTTTCTATCCGTCGCCACCGAGTTCAGATGTCATAGCCACTTCCACAAAACCTAGTCAAATCGGTCTCACCGATAGGGATCTCGGTCTCACCGAGATGGAATTTATAATCTCTCCATTTCCCTTCGTAACGTTTTGGTCCAGCCGAGATGAGCGATCGGTCCCACCGAGATTGCAATGCAAACTCTTTGTTTCCCTTTCGTACCGTTTTGGTCTAACTGAGATGAGCAAATCGGTCCCACCGAGTTGGTGTAATCAGTCTCACCGAGATTACGTTATGCCCTAACCCTAATGATATCGGTCCCACCGAGTTGACATGTCAGTCCCACCGAAAACCCTAGCGGTCACATTATTTGCTAAATCGGTCCAACCGAGTTTCACAATTTGGTCCCACCGAGATTGGTAAATTGTGTGTAACAGTTAGATTTTGTGTGGAGGCTATATATACCCCTCCACCCCCTATTCATTCGTGGAGAGAGGCATCACAACAAGCCGACACTTCCAACTTACATTTTCTGAGAGAGAACCACCTACACTTGTGTTGAGGTCAAGATATTCCAATCCTACCATATGAATCTTGATCTCTAGCCTTCCCCAAGTTGCTTTCCACTCAAATCTTCTTTCCACCAAATCCAAATCCAGTGAGAGAGAGTTGAGTGTTAGGGAGACTATCATTTGAAGCACAAGAGCAAGGAGTTCATCATCAACACACCATTCTTACTTCTTAGAGAGTGGAGTCTGCTAGATTGGCTAGGTGTCACTTGGGAGCCTCCGACAAGATTGTGGAGTTGAACCAAGGAGTTTGTACAGGCAAGGAGATTGCCTACTTCGTGAAGATCTACCCCTAGTGAGGCAAGTCCTTCGTGGGTGACGGCCATGGTGGGATAGAAAAGGTTGCTTCTTTGTGGACCCTTCATGGGTGGAGCCCTCCATGGACTCGCTCAACCGTTACCCTTCGGCGGTTGAAGTCTCCATCAACGTGGATGTACGATAGCACCACCTATCGGAACCACGGCTCAAAAAGCTCTGTGTCTCCAATTGCGTTTGCCTCCTTAAACTCCTCCCCTTTACCTGCATATGCAATTGTTTTACATTCCGCTGCTATACTCTAGAATTGCATGTGTAGGTTGACTGCTTGACTTGTGATAAGTTGCTAAAATCTGCCAAGAATTAAAATTGGGAAAAGGCAAGGTTTTTATTTGGTCAAGTAGTCTAATCACCCCCCCCCCTCTAGACATACTTTCGATCCTACAACAGTGATGCAAATGATGATAGTGATGACGACTACGTAGATGAAGCTGGAGCAGATATCATGGAGTCTTCCACTGATCAAAATTTCTAGACGACCACTATGTTACTAGTAGTATTCTTCCAAGTTGTTAGCATCGATCGATTTGTAATCATAGTTTAGATCATTTGTGTGAACCTTGTTTGATATTGAATGGAGTGAATTGATTGTTTTTGCCTCATGTGCATATGGGTAGTGAAATCTCTCTTAGACCTTATTCTATTCTGTTTTTTCACCCCTTCTAACCCATCAGATGCCTCTGAGACGTGACACCGAATTTGTTTTCCCGCCGGAGCTCACCCAGTTGATCCAGCAATAGAATGCCTTGATGCAGATGTTAGTCCAGAATCAGAATCAGAACCAAGGCAATAACAACAACAAGCGACCACCACCACCCCCTGTTGACAACCTAGCCCGCTTTCTAAGATTGAATCTGCCGGTGTTCTCTAGCAGCACCGAGCTGATTGTTGCAGATGATTGGCTCCGCAAGATTGGAAGAGAGATGACCACTGCCGAATGCACAAATGAGGAGAAAGTGCGCCTTGCCGCACATCAGCTTGATGGACCCGCAACATCTTGGTGGGAGAACTTCACCACCACTTACCCCATAGCTACAGTTACATGGGATCAGTTTCAGCAGGCCTTCCGCACCGCACATGTTTCAGCTGGAGCCATGAGTTTAAAGAAGTGTGAGTTTTGCACCTTACACCAAGGGAGTTGTACCATGGACATTATGTGGATGAGTTCATCAAGTTAGCATGCTATGCCCCAGATGATGTGGCCATAGATGCCGCAAAGCAGGAGAAGTTTCTTGAGGGACTCAATGACGAGCTAAGCATGCAGTTGATGGTGGCAACCTTCAACAACTACCAGGAGTTGGTTGACCGGGTCCTCATGATAGAAGGCAAGCAACAGCAGATTGACAATCGCAATAGGAAGTATGGACAGGGAAGGTACAATTCTGGAGCTCAGCAGAAGCCCCGCTATTCCCCGTACTCGGGAGGACATACTCATGAGCATGGATGCTATAACCATGGAGGACATACGCACAATGGAGGAAGTTCACACAACCTCAGTGGCCCTAAGAATGGAAATGGGAATGGAGGAGGCAACAGCCAGAACCGTTCCAACCCCGTGACACCCGCCATGAAGGATCTGAGTCACATTACTTGTTTCAAGTGCGGGAAGACTGGACATTACGCCACTGAATGTTCTGAAGCAAAGAATCGAAATGGCAATGGAAGTTCTGGAAAGAAGCCCAACCCTTTCACCAGAGGTCAGGTGAACCATGTCAATGTGGAGGAGATTGAGGAGCAGCCCGACGCAGTTGTCGGTAAGTTTTTGATTAATGCATTTACAAAACTTGTTATTTTCGATACCGGTGCATCTCATCCATTCATATCAAGGGGATTTGTGGATAAGTTTAAGTTGCCAACCATAGCCCTTAAGTCACCTATGTTAGTAAGTTCCCCAAGAGCAGAGTATATGGCTAGTCGGGGATGTCCTGGAGTCACAAGGATTGGACGTGATCCTAGGCATGGATTGGCTATCCAAGTTTGAGGGAAACATCGACTGCGCGAGTAAATAAATTCTTCTCACCACCCCGGAAGGAAAGAGGATCAAGTATGTATCTAGGCATGCGCCGAGGAGGACTCGGGTTAATTCCCTATCAGGAGTTGTTCAGGAGGAAGTACCAGTGGTGAAGGATTTCCCCGATGTATTTCTGGAGGAGTTACCAGGCATGCCACCAGATTGAGATATTGAGTTTTTGATCGAGTTATTGCCAGGCACCGAACTAATATCCAACAGACCGCATCGGATGCTCGCAAATGATCTTTAGGAAATTAAGAAGTAGATTAAGGAGTTACTGGAGAAAGGTTATATTCGACCAAGTTCATCACCTTGGGGAGCACCAGTGCTTCTAGTTGAGAAGAAGGATGGATCATTGAGGATGGTTGTTGATTATCGTGCGCTGAATGAGGTGACAATCAAGAACAAATACCCTCTGTCGATGATCAATGATTTGTATGACCAGCTACATGAAGCTAAGGTTTTCTCCAAGATTGATCTTCGATCAGGTTATCACCAGTTGAAGATCCGAGAGGAGGATATACCTAAGACCCCTTTTACCATGACGTATGGGCTATATGAATATGCGGTTATGTCATTTCATTTGACTAATGCCCCTGCCTATTTTCATTAGTATGTTCATGGAGTTTTTGGACAAGTTCGTTGTGGTGTTCATTAATGACATATTGGTCTACTCGAAGAATGAAGAAGAGCATAAGGAACATTTGCCCTTGGTTCTCGAGAAGCTCAGGGAACATCAGTTGTATGCCAAGTTCAGCAAATGTGAGTTTTGGTTGAAGGAAGTTGGATTTCTCGGACATGTTATATAGGGAGAAGGAATAGGAGTAGACCCTACTAAGGTTGCATCTGTCACTGAGTGGTTGGCACCCACCTCAGTTGGAGAAATCAGGAGTTTTCTCGGACTCACAGGTTATTATTAGAGATTTACTGAGAAGTTTTCCAAGATAGCGAAGCCAATGATGGAGTTATTGAAGAAGGACACCAAGTTTAAATGGACTGAGAATTGTGACGCCAGTTTTCAGGAGTTGAAGAAACATTTGGTTACAACCCCAGTGTTGATTCTTCCAGGCATACGCAGGGATTTCTAGGTATATTGCGATGCTTCATGTCAAGGACTTGGAGGTGTTCTTATGCAGGACGGAAGAGTTGTTTCATATGCCTCACGACAACTTCGACCTCATGAGTGGAATTATGCTACGCATGATTTGGAGTTAGCAGCCATAGTGCATGCGCTCAAGACATGGAGACACTATCTCATTGGTAACCGTTGTGATGTTTACATTGATCATAAGAGTTTGAAGTACATCTGCATGCAAAAGGAGTTGAACCTCAGGCAATGGAGATGGTTCGAGCTCATAAAGGATTATGATATGAGATTACATTATCATCTAGGAAAGGCCAATGTCATAGTAGATGCGTTGAGCTGCAAGAGTTATGTTAACACGCTCATAATCGGAGGATTACCTTAGGAGTTAGCAGATGATCTCAGAGAATTTCGCTTGGAGATAGTTCCGAGAGGTTATGTTGGAAACTCAGTCCACTTTGTTGGGAAATATCAGAGAAGCCCCGAAGACAGACAAGGAGATTGCAGATATAAAGGAAAGGATGCGTAAAGGAAAGGCTAATGGTTTTCGTGAGGATGAACACGAGACTTTATGGTTTTAGGATAGTATCTATGTGCCTAATGACCTTGAGAATAGGAGATTCTTTAGGAGGCTCATGATTCACCTTATTCGATTCACCCAGGCAACACCAAGATGTATCTAGATTTGACGGAGAATTTCTAGTAGACAGGAATGAAGAAGGATATTGCAGAATATGTAGCAGTATGCGATGTATGTCAGAGAGTTAAGGCAGAGCATCAGAAACCCGCAGGGTTGCTTCAGCCTTTGCTAATACCCGAATGGAAGTGGGATAAAATTGGCATGGATTTTATCACTGGATTACCCAGGACACGTTCAGGCCATGGCACTATCTGGGTAGTAGTCGATCATTTGACGAAGGTAGCATATTTTATCCCTATGAAATCAACTTATACGAGTGCTAAGTTGGCAAATATATACATGACCATGATCATGTGTGTGCATGGAGTTCCGAGGACCATCGTATCAGATAGAGTAACGCAATTTACTTCAAAGTTTTGGAATCAGTTGCATGAAACTTTGGGTACCAGGCTAGAGTTCATTACAGCCTTTCATCCACAGACAGATGGACAGACCGAGAGAGTCAATCAGATTCTGGAGGACATGTTGAGAGCTTGTGCACTATATTATGGATCTACTTGGGATGATAATTTGCCCAATGCAGAGTTCTCCTACAACAACAGTTATCAAGCCAGTTTGAAGATAGCCCCTTTAGAAGCTTTGTACGGAAGGAGGTGCAGGACACAATTATCATGGGATGAAGTTGGAGATAAACAGTTGTTCAGACAAGACTTGGTCAGAGATTCTGAGGAGAAGGTTAAGTTGATTCAAGGCAGACTCAAGATAGCCCAATCCAGGCAGAAGAGTTATGCAGATACCAAACGCAAGGAGGTAGCCCACAAAGTTGGAGACAGAGCATATCTTCGTGTATCCCCACTTCGAGGAGTTAAGCGATTTGGAGTCAAAGGGAAGCTAGCACCATGATATGTGGGACCATACAAAGTTTTGAAACGTATGGGAGAATTTGCCTACAAGTTGGAATTACCCGAAGGATTGTCAGGAGTTCACGATGTGTTTCTCATTTCCCAGTTGAAGAAGTGCCACACAAAGATGGCTGACATCCCTCTGAGAGATACGGTGCCACCGGAAGCGATTCAGTTCGATAGTGAACTGACCTATGAAGATAAGCCAGTTAAGATTCTCGAGTTTTCCAGCCGAGTTAGTCGCAGCAAAGTCATCAAGATTTGCAAAGTTTAGAGGAGCCACCGTACCGAGGAGGAAGCTACCTAGGAGCAACAAGAAGACCTCCGCAAGGACAACCCACACCTTTTTGCTGACCAACCCGAATCTCGAGGGCGAGATACATCTTAAGGGGGGTAGGTTTGTAACATCCCAATTTTCAATTTGGATGTTATAAATAGATCATTCATATGCATACATGGTTTATTGCATTTTCTTGTTTAGTTTTGGTTGTGATCCAAGAAATCTTAAGCAACTCAAGGACCCAAGGAGAGAGTTGGAGGTTTCATATAATTTTCATTTTTGAATTTATTCAAATTTGAAAAGTGGATCAATTTGATTTCAACAAATTCTTTCCAATTATTTCAAAACAATAAAAATAAAAGAGAGAAGATAAAAGGACTTCTTCAAAATAGAGGAGGAATGTTGGAAAAGAAATTGCGTTTTATTTGAGTTTTATTTGCCATTTTATTCGGTTGCATTTTATTTAAATTATGGAAAAAGTTGCATTTTTAAAAATTGCATTTAGTCCAGAAAAATGTTCACATTGTCCAAAATATTAGGAGGGGATGGTGAAAATTGTTTCTGGAATTTTAGGAATTTACTTTATTTTATTCGGAATTTTCTTCGCGGCACTGTTTAAAAAACGGCGCGCGCGCCGACTGGGCTAGCCCAGCTGAGCCAGGCCAAGGCCGAGCTTGCGCAAACCGCCACCGCTGCCTCTGTCCTTGCCGGACTCCAGTAGGGAGTCTGGGTCGGAGCCGCCCGGCCGTCCCCTTCCCCAAGTCGGCACCCCCCCGGCCTCCTTAAAAGCTGTGCACCGCCACCCCATCCTCTCCACTAATCGCCCCATTGCTGCTGCCCTGCCTCGCCGCCCATCGCCGGAGCCCCGCCGTCGACCGCCCCGCCTCGCCGTTGACCGAATCGGTAAAACCGCCAGTCTTCTCAGTTTTTTTTTCGGTTTAGCTAGATTAGATCATTTTTTATTTTAGTTTGTTAAATAGCGGACATTCGCCTGATTAGTTCTGTTAACGAACGAGTTCATCCGTTACTCTTTGTTAGCGGACGTTCGACCGATAGATTTTTCTTTTTTTCTTTATTTTCGGCCAGGGACCTATCCATGAATACTTTTATCGTGATTTAGCCCCTGATCTTCAAACTAGCGTAACTTTTAGCTCGTTTATCCAAATTAGATGAAACCAACGCCTAATTCTTCATAATGATCCCCTATATCCAATAAATCAACTTGAACATGATTTTGACAATTTAAAATTTGAGTTTAGTTCAGATTAGTATTTGATCTTGTTTTGCTTGTATCTTGAGTTTCGTAGCTCCATTTGAGTTGATTCTTTTTGCAAATTGTTGATAATCACATATACATACTGTTAAGATCTATCCACACAAAATAATGCTGTTAGAATTTGTTCTCTGTTTAATTTAGTTGTTTGCTTGTTTTTTAGTTTTATTTGGATCTTTTCTCAATTTCTCTTTGCATCATTTGATTGATTGCTTATGTATGCTACTGTTTGTCTATGCTAGATTTTCTGGAGTGTGAATCTTGTTAATTCGAATCTCTAGAGTTTTCCTATTGTCAGCAAGGCAAGTTACACTTTGATCATACTCTCCTATACCCAGTTTTTACTATGCATTAGTTTTGCCCCTCAAATATTTGCATTAGGATTGGGAACATGTGGTTTGGTTGTAGTACTTGAGGTAGGAACCTATTACCTTCGATCACCCGGGGAATATATGTTATGGTCAATTATTGCTTAGCGATGCTTGTGGACAGGGTTTGGATCATGATGTACATGGAAGTTGTGAGAGTTAATAATTTTGGATAACATTAAGGTGGCAACTTTAATACACATCTGGATGGATTGGTTGGGGCACCTGGAGAAACCAGTGCTTGCCCATTGGGAAATCCCGGAGTACCCGTGTGATTTCTCCTCAGTTCGCCACCCAGGCTCAAAGGGATCATATGATATTTCATGCCTAGAAACTTCCTTGTGCAGACACAAGCCATTATGGGCTCTGGCATAGTTGAGTAAGTTGTATGAGCTCTTGAATAGGTGGACTAGTAGATGTAGGGGAAAGTAGGTGTACTGGTCTACCTAGAGTAGAGATTTAATGTTTCAGAAGGACTATGTCTCGATCTTCCGATCATGGATGTGGTTGAGTCTTGTGGGGAAAAGTGCGCAACGTCTCTAGGGTGTATAAACTAATCATGGTTAGTCGTGTCCTCGGTTATGGACAACTTGAGTATCTAGAAGTGGATATTATTATTGATCTCATCACTCTCTAATTAATGAATTGGGTTTAAGGATGATACTTGTTTAATGTTGGGATTTGATTTGGAGGAACCTTCTCAAATATTGGTACAAACTTTGTAGTAAATAAAATTTATTCCTTTGTTGTAGAAAAAAATTAGCTTTATGCAAAACATTAAACTTAGAGCCTCCATGAGCCAAATATGCATGTAGATATAGTTTCTTGCATTCAATGCTTTACAGTGTAACTCTGCCAGCATATTCCATGTGCTGACCTACACGACTGCAACGCCTTATGTTGCAGACTTTACCGATGAAGAATAAGGTGTGATAGGGCATTGCCATGCACTCAGCTATGCCATTGGAGTTGATGGACTCATTTATCTTTGAATCTTCCGTGGTTATTTAGTTCAGATGGCCTTCTGCCATTTTATTTGTGTAACAGATACTCTCTTTTTGAGGACGTCGATGTAATAATTGTGTGATTGAACTTTGTTATAATTCCTCGAGTACTGTGTGTGTCAGCATACCGATCCAGGGATGACACTTATGCACAAAGACTTTAGTCCATTGGGGTAGTGGTTGCTACACGTGGCAATTAAAGTGGCATATCAATCGACGCCGCTCGTTTGAACGTAGCAAATCCAAAGCGCGGCTGGTGCCACTCCCCTTCCCTTCCCCTCTCTATTTAAACCACCCATGCCTCCACCTATTCTCCACACATCCATTTGCACCGCCTATGGGAGTACTGGGCTAGGGGGTCCTCGGTCGTCCGGTTTATTGGATATGAGCCAGACTGATGGGCCACCGAGATACAAGCCAGAAGATCACCTCTCATGTCTGGTAGGGACTCCCGTATGCATGGATGCTAAGTATAGGTTTCCAGATATGTTATTCCTTTCTGTAAAACCAACTTTGTACAACCCTAAGCCTCTCTGGTGTCTATATAAACCGGAGGATTAGATCGGAGGCAGGATCACAACATTGCTAGGCTAGCTAATCTAGGGTTAGCTGAATCGATCTCGTGGCAGATCAACTCTTGTAAACCCTATACCCATCGAATATAATCAAGCAGGAGTAGGGTTTTACCTCCATTAAGAGGGACCGAACCTGGGTAAACATTGTGCCCTTTGTCCATAGTTACCATTGGTCCTCAGACATACAGCTTGGCCTGCCTACCCGAGATCTGTCGGTTTTGTGACTGACACCGCCCCCTTCTCTTCTTCACCCAAACCTAGAGTACTCTCAAAGCCAGGCGAGGATGCAGTATAACGGCACCACCTTCCATCTCCCACCAACCATGCCGGAGAGGTGGTATCCCGCCTGTGTCGCCGTGGAGACGATGCTCCACGTGTGGGTGTTCTCACGCTGGAGGGGTGGAAAGGAGATTGCCTAGTGGTTCCTTGGTTCGAGCTTCGCCCACCTCCCGGCGGGCTCTCTAGTGATGTTTCGACTGGAGTAAGTGCGTACAAACTCCACCACTCCGGTGATAGGGCTCATCGCCAACTTCACCAATAGATTCGATGCATACTACCTGCTCGGCAAGGTGTTTTGGTGTGGGTGCTTGTTCGTCACATTCACCACCTACAACATCTTCACGAACTATGATAGCATGTTCCCCACCCACAACGGTATGCACGGCCTCCCCTACTACCTCGGCAAGGACGGCATGGAGGAGGAGCACTAAAGAGAAGGCACAGTGAATATGGTGGTGAAGGCCCAACCGGTCTCGTGAAGCGTGTCTTGCCCATTAGGGCTTTATATATATATTTATGTTATGTCGTTGGTTGTACCGTGAACTCTTTTATGTACAACGTGTTATATATTTATGTTATGTCGTTGGCTACCCTCGAAGCTGAACTATGTGCATGTATGGAGGGTTTGTCGTTATGTCTTCCAGTTATGATCTAGATGGACCCCCTTGTTGCAATGAAGTTGATCCAGGCAAAAGAGGTGGACAGATTTATCTACACATTGCTTATTATGGAGATTAGATACTTTATGTCTCTTCGTGAATCTTGTATTACTCATACCAATCATAGCCAAAATAAAGTTAGTTTAATCTTAGGTAAGTTTCCTTGTTTAGAAGGCAAAACTATGACTTGGATATGGTCGGGGCCTTTGGTAGCGACAGAGCTAGCTATCATTGATTTTTAAACCTTTCATGGTGAGTAATACATTATTTCACACACACAAAATGTTTTAGGGCACCCTATGTTATGGATGTATGCTTGCTACATGAGATATCGGTAGATGGATATGGTGCCGTAGCCGAGCCCTAGACATGCTCGCTAGATAGATATGGTGTCGTAGCCAAGCCCTAGTCATGTTCTCTAGATGGATATGGTGGCTAATGGTGCCACCAAACATTATTTTAGACGTGGTTTCAGATGGATATCATGATCTACATAATTAAATCTGGCATGCTCTTAATAACAAAAAGAAAAAGAAAAAAAAATCATGTATACAATATTTTTCTTGCAACAAAAACATGTTTATAATACCTGCATGTCAAAAAATCAAAGTGTTGTGTCGTAGGCTATATACAGAAGGAAATTTCCACAATTTGTACAAATAAATTTGACATGGGCAAGTCCAACAATATATAGATATACCATCATGCACTATTTTTGTTCGGCATGGCACTAAAAAGATTTACCATGGCAATAATCAAGCAAAAAAACACAGCCATCAGGTGCACTATTTTTAGGCCTCTTTTATCTTTGTGGGCCTTCAACACTCAACGCAATGCGATGGCCCAACCAGAGCTTAGTTTCAATTTGGGCCATAGAACTACGTTTTTTTCTTCTGCGGTCGGTGTTGTCCGAGGAAACTAAAGAAATTAAAGTGTATAAAACTGACGAAACTGATATGATTCACAAATTAAGCAACACAGGGCATAGAGAACATGATCCACAAATTTAACCAAATCCTAGAGCACATGATCCAGAAATTTAAGCAAATCTTCTTTAATTCAATCATCTGCTATTCCATTCACTCATCTGCTTCAAGTTCTTGTTCATCTTCTTTAATTCCCCCTTCAGATCTGCATCCCCAACTACCAGAGCAGCACTTTTAGAGACCAAATTCGTCGATGCTGACGGTAGATTGAGCTCCCGGGTTGGGGCCCCATTGAATTGAATCTGCTTAACATAGTCATCCAGCCATTCAAAATGTGTGCATTTCTTCATCATCCAAAACGAAAACATGAATCCTAAATCCCAGATCCAAGGAAAAAGAATTAAAAGCCAATATAAAAAGAAATCATAAAGAAAGTCAAGAGATATAACCTACCGCTCTCGCTTGCTCTCGCATTTCACTAACTCGCACCCATAGTTGCCATTCTTGACCTCCTTTGAAGTCAACCTTATCAGTGGCCCATTGTGTGGGCAGTTTGGACATTGTTCCATGGGAAGTGGACTATACTATGTCCACGAGGGGCGGGCGGCTGAAGTGGAGCTCGACATATCGCCCAAAGTCGCCGAAGAAGAAGAAACAGAGGAGTGGCTCCTCTCAACGCTGGAGAAGAAGAAGCGAAGGAGTGGCTCCTCTTGTCGCCGCAGAATAAGCAGTAGAAGAAAGGGGAGGCACGGGTGGGCGAACACAACCAACACTTCTCGCAGATCGCCTCTCGCTGATCACCCCACGATCCAAGATGCGGATCCGTCCATGTGATCCAACAGCATGGAGCCTGCACGCAGCCTGCCCTCAGAATTCCTTCTAGAAGACCACATCTGAGGGTTGTTGCTTGGCGCTAGGGTATGATCGGATGGCTGACGTTCGGAGGTAGGGTTAGGCGAAACCCCACTAGGATAGGGGATTTGAGTAGGTCAACGGGGTTTCCAAGGCTTTGACTGAGCATAACTAATTTAAAAAAATCGAAAAAATATGAAACCTTCACTGTTCGTTGTTTTATAAGACACACTAACAAGGAAAAATACTAAACTTGGTAAACGGACATTTACAAAAAAACCTAGCTAGCACGATCGAGGTTAAATGAGCACCATTAATTTAAAAGAACAGAAAATTACGAAACCTACGCACAATGTTATCCTGTGTGACATGTTACCAACCAAAAATCATAAACTTTGTCTATGGACATTTTCATGAAAAATCCTTCACACATATGAGCTATCACGTAAAACATTTCATGGAGTCCAAGGAGAGGACGTAGGGTTCCCTTCGGTTTTGAAAATTAAAAAAAAACAAAAAAAATCACCAAAGTTTGATTCTAAAGTGTATAAGAAGGATCTGAACTTAGTTTTCCATTTTCCTATTTTAAAAGTGTTTTCAATGGTTTTCTATTAAAATATTTTTTTAATATAAAAATATGAAGATTAATTCAATAAATAGTGATACTTCGAATCTACACTATAGAGATTGAATAGGTGTTAATAAAAATATTTGGCTCATTTAGAGTAGGCCAAAAAAACTTGATTACAATGGGGTTGTTTACCCTAGCTTGGGATCAATCCGATCTTTTTGCCTGGTAAAACTTGTCATCATGAGAAATGTGCTCCAAATGAGCTCCCAAGCTGTTCGACATTGTAATCAGTATCAGGTTCTTTTGAATTTCTCATGACGACATTGCAATCTGTTCTGCTCTCTAAAAGAAGCTGGGACTTGGCCTTTGAGGTGCCAAGCCTGCCCTATTATAACACTGCACTGGAGCATAGGCATGTGGCTAGGGCTCTTTTTCCAGTTCAACAGATTGAGTCATCTCCTATTGATGAGGCAAAGCAGTTTACTGAGCCACCTGAACAAGCTGGAGTTGAGCAGAGAAAGGTTAGAAGGCCCAGGAAAACCATGACTCCCAGTCCAGTTGTGGAAACTTCAGTAAGAAGGTGCACTCGAGGATCTCTGCAGAGAGATGGCTACAAACCAACTTTCCAGGAGCTTCCAATGCAGGTAAAGAGGAGGAAGCCCAAGGCCAAGCCCTTCTCAGCTACAGTGTCACAAAACATGCAGAATGAGCCAATTGAAGATCTTCCACCACCTACTCCCATACCCAAGCTGCAGCAGATTGGCCAGGAGTTGGGCATTGCTGATGATCTCATTACTGTGGAGCAGCTTATGGCTGATCCCTCTACTCCAATAAATAGTACTGTTAATGTTTAGTTGTCAACTGGCTAGTGGGGGGTGGAAAGTGTTATGTTTATCAGAGTGTTTGTCTTCTTTTTCTGTCTGTAATAATCAAACTGTTTCATGCTGGACATGTGCGCTTGTTGAGGATGGTGGCATTAGGTGTCATCAGAATTTTTTATCAACTCCTTTTGGTTTAAATGAGTAATGCTTATAAGAACTGGAGTGTTTTATGCTGGAATGTTAGGGGTTTAAATTATGAACCTAGGCAAAGAGCTGTCAGACAGAAGTTGGAGGAAAGTCAGGGTGTTATTGCCTGCCTCTAGGAGACCAAATGTGCATCTTTTGATTTCAGATCTATTAGATCCTTTTGCCCTAAAAGATTTAATAGCTTTGCTTTTTCCCCTTCTGAGGGTGCTTCTGGGGGCATTTTGGTAGTCTGGAATTCTTTAGTTTTCTGGGGCACTGTAATTGAAATTCAAAAGTTTGCAGTTGTACTTCAATTTACCTCCAAGCAAAATAATGAGCACTGGTCTCTTGTTTCTGTGTATGGTCCATGCCAAGGGGAGGCTAGGGACATCTTTGTCAGCTGGTTATATAACTTGCAAATCCCAATGGGTGATAACTGGCTATTGGTGGGTGATTTCAACTTCATGAGATCTCTGGAGAATAGAAATTTACCTGGTGGTGACCTGAATGATATATTCATTTTTAATGAAATAATTGCACATCTTGAGCTGCTTGAGCTGCCACTTAAAGGGAGATCTTATACATGGTCCAACATGCAGGATAATCCTTTGCTAGAACAGTTAGATTGGTTTTTTACTTCTGCTGATTGGATCTCTTCATATCCCATGACTGAAGTGTTGCCATTGGCTAGAACTGCATCTGATCATGTGCCATGTGTGGTGACAATTAAGACATCTATTCCTAAATCCTCTATATTTAGGTTTGAGAATTACTGGGTTGAGCTTGAGGGGTTTATGGACTGTGTAAAGCAGGCTTGGCAGAAGCCTTCCCACAAAACTCATATCACTGCCAGAATTGCTGACAAATTTAAAACCTTGAGAGGGGCCCTAAAGAGATGGCAGATGAGTTTCTCTAAGCTCAAAATACTGATTTCAAAGTGCAATGAGGTCATTTTATGTATTGATTGCCTTGAAGAGACTAGACCTTTATATCGACCTGAATTTAACTTCAGGAAGGTGGTCAAAATGCATGTGGAAAAACTTTTGCATCTTCAGTTTGTATACTGGAAGAAGAGGTGTACAATCAGGTATATAAAACTTGGTGGGGAGAATACCAAATTTTTCCATGCTATGGCCACTGAGAGGCATAGAATAAATTCCATTGCTTCTCTGACAGACATTGATGGGACTGTTGTCTCTAGTCATTCTCAGATGGAGGGCATCATATGGAATTGTTTTAAAAATAGAATGGGAGTTTCTGCTGGTATAGTCATGGGTTTTGACCTGAATGCTCTGCTGCAACCAGTTGATGGTCTAGAATTCTTAACTGAACCCTTTACAAAGGAGGAAATGGATGACACTGTCAAGCATATGCCCATTGACAAGGCCCCTGGTCCAGATGGTTTCAATGGGTTATCTTTCAAGAAATGTTCGAACATTATTTGTCATGATTTTTATGAGCTGGCTGAAGCTTTTCATAATGGAACTGCAAAGTTGGAGAACATAAATGGTTCTTATATTACACTCATCCCCAAAAAATTGACCCCTGAAGGTGTTGGTGATTATAGGCCAATTTCCTTGACTGGGATGGGCCTCAAATTTCTGTCCAAAATGGCTGCTAACAGGTTTCAGAGGATAATTATGGAATGTATACATAAGAATCAATATGGTTTTATTAAAAGCAGGACAATACAGGACTGTATTGGCTGGTCACTTGAATATCTGCACCAATCCATCAATCGAAGAGACCTATTGTTATTCTTAAACTGGATTTTGAGAAAGCCTTTGATTCCATTGAACATGAAGCTATCCTACTCATTCTCAAGCACAAGGGATTCAATCAGAAATGGATTTCCTGGGTTAAGCAATTGCTGACAACTGGAACTTCTTCTGTACTCTTAAATGGAGTACCTGGAAAGCAGTTTCTTTGCAAGAAGGGAGTTAGGCAAGGAGACTGTCTTTCACCCTGCTCTTTCTGATTGCTGTTGACCTTTTGCAATCAGTAGTAAATGATATGTTCAAAAGGGGTATTTTGAAGTTGCCAATCCCATGTCATGACCAAGACTATCCTATAGTGCAGTATGCTGATGATACCCTAATCATCCTACCAGCAGACAGAGCTCAACTTTTGGCTCTCAAGGACATGCTTCATGTGTTCTCCACCTCTACTGTTCTAGTGGTCAATTACCACAAATCTTCCATGGTACCTATTAATGTGGATGAGAACACTACCATAAGTTTGGCTACTGCTTTTGGCTGTGAAGTTGGCAAAATGCCCTTCACATATCTTGGACTGCTTGTTGGTACTACCAGACCCAAAATGGTGGATTTCATGCCCCTTGTTGATTGCATGGAGAGAAGAATGACAACTAGCTCTTCCTTCTTAAATCAGGGGGAAAGGCTTCAGTTCTTAAATTCTGCTTTATCTTCCATGCCCATTTTCTATCTTGGCAGTCTGCTTGTTCCTGCAGGGATTTTAAAACAATTGGAGAGAATTCAAAGGCAATGCTTGTGGAGAAAGCACAGAGATGAGCCCTCGCCATCCTTGGCAGCTTGGGACCTCATTTGCAGGCCAAAAAACAAGGGAGGGCTGGGTATCCTAAACCTGGGTGTACAGAACATGGCTCTCTTGATGAAACATTTACAAAAATTCCTAAATAAGGTGGACCTGCCATGGGTCTCTCTTATTTGGGATACATATTATCACTCCTCTGTTCCACAGGGTACTGATAGTTGTGGATCTTATTGGTGGAAAGATATATGTAAACTGCTCGATCATTTCAGGTGCACATCTTGGGTTCAGATCAACTCTGGGAATTCAGCTTTGTTTTGGTATGACAAGTGGAAGTTTGATGAAACAGTGGTCACCTTGCAAACCAGATTTCCAAGGCTCTTTTCTTATGTCAAGGATCCTTGGATCACAGTCTCTGAGGCTTTCCAATCACAGAAGTTAACACAGTTGTTTCATTTACGTCTATCTGCACGAGCTTACCAGGAGTGTCTGACTGTGCAAAATCTGATGGCCCATTGTAATAGGGAAGTGGAAGCAAAGGACATTTGGTTCTGGCAGGGATCTAGCCAGCCTTTTAAGCCTAAACTGTTCTACTCCTTCTTGCACTCCCACATGTCTTTCAACCCTCTCCTTTTGTGGATTTGGAGATCTTCCTGCACAATGAAAATCAAGGTGTTTACTTGGATGCTAATCATGGATAGACTAAACACCAAAGACATGGTTGAAAGAAGACACTGGCATTTGGAGGATGGGGTCAATTGTGTTCTCTGTCCTTTGGCGACACGTGAGACCAGAAACCACCTATTCTTTGAATGTAACTTCAGTGTTAGAATTTGGAATTACCTACAAATTACATGGCCACCTGGAGAGGATATGTCCACAATTGTCATGCAAGCAAAGCAAGATTTTGCTAAACCTTTCTTTACAGAGGTTGTCTTTGTTGCTTGCTGGAATATTTGGATCATGAGAAATGCTAGAGTTTTTCAGCATGAGAGACCAAGCTTTAATAGATGGAGAAGTGCCTTCATCCATGATATTTCCCTCATGCAGCATAGAGTCAAGCAAAGATACAAGGAGGAGCTGATTAGATGGATTTCTTTCTTGCCTCCTTGAGATTTTATTGTATAGTTTCTTAGTGTAGCTTTATTACTCTATGTTGTTTAGACTAGATTACCTCTTGTAATCCATGTACATTCTTTCACTCTCTACTAATAAATTCTTAACGCTGTGGGGGGTTTTCCCTATAGTCACCAGTCAAAAAAAACATTTATAATAGTTCAGCTAACTTTTTATCTCACACCACAGGGCAATGGACTTCAAGTGTTGGTTCAAATTCAAAGTTTGCCTAAAATTTAAATTTTGCCTCAGTTTTGTTTTCTACCTCAAATTTCACTTCAAATTACAAATAGAATTATTACACCTTACAAATTTTCACAGTAGTTCAAATTGACAACGGAATCCTTATTAGAAATCCTTCAAGTTCAAAGTTTTTGACTTGCATTCAAGTTCAAATTCAAATCTTTGCCTTGCTCCTTGTATTCCGGGATGAGTTAACCATCTTCCTCCTAGTTTCCCTAGCTGGGATATTTTGTGCTTTTGAAAGCTGTCTTGTTGCTTCTGATCTTCACTTCTGGTGGTCGCAGTTTTGGTGAGCTTTGACTGACCGAGCAAGTGATGACCAGTTCACGGCCATCTGTGGGTTCACTAATCCTTCAAGGAACTTCAGACAAAATAACTTCCTCCCCTCTTATAGCTTCAAAACCTTCATAAGCCATGGTTTCAAATTCTGCATCAGATGATGGTTCAACCGAAGTTTCTTCCTCTCTAGGTCTTTTCCGTCCTTTGCCTCTAATTGTCCTAGAGATGGGTCAAACAGAAATAAGCTTAGCAATCGATAAAAATGGGGACAAATGCAAAAAAGGGAAATGCTGCACACATACCAAGCTCCTACTTCAGTTACTTCATTCTCCCCTAAACTTGCTGCATTCTCCTCTGCTGCTGCATTCTCCTCTAAACTTGATGCATTCTCCTCTGCATTTGCTGCTGCCCATTGTTCCTCTTCTCCAAATGATGCATCAAATGGATTGGTACAAAGCCTAGCAATATGCCCTAGAATACCACATCTTTTGCACTTATGTTGTTTTTTACACGACCCTCTTCACCAGCTCTTATCCTGTTTTTTCCTTAGTCTTCCTGGTGGTCTAGTCAGTACAGGAGAATAGAGTTTGAACCCTGGGTCTACTATGTTCCATTGGTATTTTCCAAGAGTGCAGGCAACTTTTCAGCATAAGAAGCCCTAAATTTGGCAATAGAGAAATATTCATAGCAATACTGATCAACTTCACCATCTTCACCTCCAATAACAGTCATGAGATGTAGGGAATGTAAGCACGGCTTCCCGTGGATCTACCATTGCCTACAACTGCATTCCTTAGTTGCAAGGTTCACTGGATATCTCCATTCCCTATTTTTACTGTCAGTGTATGCCACCTCAGCCTCGTATGTCGACGGTCGAATGCATTTCATCCTTAGTCCTCTTGCCTTGGCATGCAATGCCTTAATCAGAGATGGGAGCATAAGATGGCCAATATATTGTGTTTCTGCAATTCTTTAACAAAGAGCCATCTTTATCATGATCATCTACCTGATCTTATCAAATGTTTGCCACAACAAAAGCCCTTTCACTGACTTGAACTTTGCATTGAAACACTCAGCGAGGTTATTGGTCACATAGTCTACTTTGCATATTTCATTGAATTTGCTTCTTGACCACACATTTCCACGATGTTCATCCATGTACGTGTTCACCAAAGGATTGTGTGCATACAACACTCTCAAATGGTGCTCATTCTTCTGCAAGCTGCATGTGTATGATGCTGGCCATAGGTTCTCAGCATAAACTTTGCCTTTGTATTTCTTTTTCAAATTCTGCGCTAGGTGTCGCATACATTCCCTATGTTCCACTCTAGGGAATACAATTTCTACTGCACTATCTAAACCCTTGCAAGAATCTGTGTGTATAACTAAACCTGAGGGTGTACCTATAATGTTGCGCAACTGCTGCAGAAACCAGACCCAACTCTCCTCGGACTCTGCCTCCAACACACCAAATGCAACTGGGAATAGCCAGTTGTGTCCATCACCTGCAGAAGCTGCTGCTAGCTGGCCGCTCCATCTTCCGTTCAAAGTAGTTGCATCGATAGCCAAATAGGGCCTACAACCATTCAGAAACCCCTGACAGCAAGCCTTGAAACAAACAAAAGCCCTCCTGAAGCACTCCTTGTCCAGTGTCTTCCCTTTTAATTTATACTGAACTATATGCTTGTCAATCTCTACAACACTCCCTGGACTAGTCGTCTCCACTTCAGCTTTGAAGGTGTAATGCAACTAAAATCTCTCATTCCACGGACCATTAATCCTATAAAGAGCCCTTTCCTTAGAATAGAAAATCCTCATGTAAGGTATATTAATCTTATACTTCTCAAATAGCTTCCCATGGAGTGTTGTTGGACCAATTGTTGGTGTTTCCCTCACCCAATCCAAGATTGCATCTGCCACCCACCTAGTCTTTGCAAGCTTTGATTTGTTCTTTCCCCGTCCCCCTCCAGGTGGCAAGTGTGCCCGTGTGGGTTTTTTTTATCTAAAACAAAATGAAAAATGGTGTCAAATACAATTAAGAAACAACACACATGATCTGAATACAGTTGTAATACCTGAATCAATTTGCTCTTTAGCATAGTGGATGCATGCAACCTCCACCTACACCTATCATAAGGGAAATGAACAGTCAATCTTCCTGGCTCACTCCTATCAACCTCATAGGAGTTTTCAATGAGAATGCAATATGTAGTCACTGCATTACGATAGTCCACCATTTGAATACGGTTCCCGGAGTATGCTGAGGATTCTCCCTGTTCTACTCAATTGTTGGCATGTCCTCACCATCATATTCTTGTAAAACTAAGGAGTCGATATTCTCCTCCCTCTCTTCACCGTCAGTGTCGTTAAATCTAGCACGACTACTATGCTCCTCCGAATATTCATCTTCGATTGCCTGTTGACTGACTCTATCTACCAGTTCAGGGAATAGAATCTTATCCTCATCATCATGTCGAGGCACTTCCTCATCAGGCTCTGCATCTACTTCTACATCAGGTATAGAAGGGAGAGGAGAAGTGGCAGAATTAGCGGCAGCTAACATGTTGTGGCTTTCAGAACCACTAGGTTTGCTAGGTCTCGACCTACAAGGTGTGCAAGGACGCTCGCTATTAGCATAGACAGATGATGTCTGAAAACCCTTCCCCTTCGGGATACGTTGTTTGCATGCTTGAAGCACACCGATATGGATTTTACCGAAATGGCTGTCAGCATTCAAACTAAATAGTAATCCCAGATGCTCGTCACAAGTTAATGGGAGAAATCTCTGCTCGGTACTGTCGAAATATCTCAGTTCAACAACATTGGCAGGGCTCCACGGATACTCACAACAGATTGCCTCGTGGAAATCTGTAAACAAAACACTGGTTTCTACCACTTTCAGATAGAAAAATCCAGAAATCAGATACGGTTTAGTTCCATGCAGCTCGCTAGTTTCCATTCTAACCGCTAATCGAAAAGCAAGTGCAGGATCAACCCTATTCGATTGAAATAAGGGGTGCAGTTAGGCCAAAACATTTCAAAAAAATTGCACATATTCACGCCAACGGTGGTCAAATACAGCCTAATATATGAATCTCCTAATCAATTTGAGAGGAAAATGATGCTTACCTAGGTGGAATCCATGAATTATCCGCCTCTGATTTGACCCAATCATCTCCACGGTCAATGGGCCGGACGGGGTGCTCCCCCGACATCGCTTCCTAATCCTAGATGGGGATAGAGGGTAGATGTGGTGGAGGCGGCATGACTGCAGCAGAGGCGGCACGACAACTGCATGATGGCGGTGGAGGGGGCAGCATAGAAGCGACTCGATCTGATTCAGGTTATAGTGAGTGTTAGTTTTGAGGCCCCACTCGTTAGCACGTAACGATCAAAATGTGGACTCAGCCCTACGTGGCCCTACTCATCAGAGTTAATGGTCAAGCCATTGACCCGACAACAACATCCGTTGTGACCAGTTCTGAGGGTTTCGGGCAAGGGAGTGGGGAAAAGTGAGCAAAAGTTAAGAGCGTGGGGATTAATGAGTAGAACTAAGGAACCAGGGGCACAGAAATAAAAATCCTTTTTAATATAGCATGATATACTACGTATCCCTGGATCTCCTAATTTTTCAGGTATTTTTCCTTCAAAAGAATAATTTGCAAACATAATAGAAATTTCAGCCTCCGGAATCTTTCTTTTATTAGTAATAACATCTTTCATATATTTATCATACGGTGGCACTTTCGAAACATTAGTCAAAGGAACTTAAAGAAATATAGGTCTAAGAAATTTGACAAAATGATTAAAAGCATCTTCATCCTTTGACTTTAGAGCTTTACTAAGACAAGGCATGGGTTTTCGAACCCATGGTTCTATTTCTTTAACATGCTTCCTAGCAACAAAATCCCTTCTATCATATGTCTTAGTTTTAGGAGGTGCGTCATCAAGCTCAAATTCAGGTTATATTCTACCGCATTATCAGGTTCATTAATATCATTAGGTGGAGCATGATTGTCAATATTATTATCATTAGTCTCATGCCCATTACCAGATTGTGTCTTAGAATCAGAAATAGAAACATCATTGGGATTCTCAACAGGTTTTTCTATAACAGGTTCACTAGAAGTATGCACAATTTTATTCCCATTATTTTTCTTTTTCTTGTTAGGTGAACTAGATGCGCTATCATTAATTATCTGAGAATCTTGTTCAATTCTTTTAGGATGACCCTCGGGATACAGAGGTTCCTGAGTCATTTTATCACCTCTCGTAATTACTCCAACATAGTGCTTATTAAGTTTACTATGCATGTCCCTAAACAAATCATGTTGTGATCTAAAAACTTGTTCAAGCTGAGTATGAACCATAGAAAAGTGCTTGCATAAACCTTTAACATCATTAGAAATTCTAATTAGCACATCACTAAAGCATTCAATCACAATAGCAATATGTTTCAATTGATCACGTACTGGCATATTGAAATTTTGTCGTTTAACCATAGAATTATAAAATTCATCCAAGCATTGACTACAAGACTTAATATAAGGAATATCACACTCATCAAATCTATAAAGAGAGTTTACCTCTATTACCTGTGTCACAGTGTCGAGTCCATCCATTTCTTCAATAGGTGGTAGATTCTTAACATCTTCAGATTTAATACCTTTTTCCTTCATAGATTTCTTAGATTCTTGTATGTTTTCTGGACTGAGAATAGAATACCTCTCTTCTTTGGAGTTGGCTTAGGAGGTGGTTCGAGAGGTGTCCAATCAATGCCATTTCTCAATAAGTTACTCAGTTATTATTGAGCCTGATCAACTGTTCTTTCCCTAAAACACAACCAACACAACTATCTAGGTAGTCCCTATATGCATCTGTTAGTCCATTAGATAAAATATCAATGATTTCATTTTTTTCTTGTGGAGATGATCGGACAAAGCATTAAATAATTGAAGAAGCCTCCCCAAGCTTGATGGAGACACTCTTCCTCAAGTTGTTAAAAGTTGTAAATATTCTGCAAAACAACTTGTTTCTTATGAGTAGGAAAATATTTTTCAGTGAAGTAATAGATAATATCATGGGGATGATGCACACAACTAGGAGCAAGTTTATTAAACCATATTTTAGCATCACCCTTTAATGAGAATGGAAACACCGTAAGAATATAATAGTAGCGAATCTTTTTCTCTTGAGCAAATACGGTGGGAGTAACATTTAATTTAGTAAGATGTGCAACAACTATTTCAGATTCATAACCATGAAAAGGATCGTATTCTACCAAAGTAATAATTTCATGATCAAAAAAGAATTCATAATCAGTAAAAAAATAGGAGAAGTTGCGAACTTAGGATCATATTTCACCATTTTGCTCATGGCCTTTTCTTCAACTATATTAATAAAACCTTCTATACATTATGAGTATCATAAGCCATAAGATCTCTAGTAATCTCCTCGTCAAAAGTATAACCTTCAGGAATATCTTCTAATATTTTACTTCTAGCAGTATTACTAGGAGTAGCAGGTGATTCATAATTTTCAATAATTTCAGATTTTTTTAGCTTTAGCAATATGAGCATATAATACTTCGCCAACTGGCGTAGTTTTATCAAGCAGAGTAGAAGCACCATCATTAATATCATCAACAACAGAAGCAACGTCTATTACTTTTGACATATTAGATTGTATAGAAGGTGGTGGTGTCACAAGTTGACTCAAAACACAAGGTGAATTAGGCGTAGAGCTAATTGGTAGTTCCTTACCTGTCCTTGTCCTAGAGGGCATGATCATGGTCTTAGAGTCTCTCGGATTCTTCACGATGAAGATAAATTGCAGCAGATATTTAACTCCCAAGTGATTTTAATAAATAGAGCTATGCTCCCCGGCAACAGCACCGCAAAATAATCTTGATGACCCACAAGTATAGGGGATCGCATCGGTCTTCGAGGGTTGTATTTCACCCATATTTATTGATTCGACACAAGGGGGGCCAAAGAATATTTATAAGCCTTAGCAATTGAGTTATAAATTCAACCACACCCGACAATCACTTCCTTGCAGCAATTTATGAGTTGCACACTAGTATAACAGTAGTGATAGCAATAGTAACAAAGTCACGTAAGTAGCAACAGAAGAAACAACAAAGCCGGAGTAGTAACTTGAGCAAAGGCAATATTATTGAAGTGTAGGCATGAAGTAGTGATGGATATTTAGATGAGATTCAATATCTAACGGTCACAACCTAGAGCGACATAGAATAGGTCGAATTCATCAATCATATGTAGGCATGTATTTCGTATATAATCATACATGCTTGCAATAAGAGCTTGCATGACATCTTTTCTCCTACCCTCCTATGGCGGCTGGGTTCTAATGGAAACTATGGTAATTAAGTCACTACTATTATAAGAGAACTAGAAGAAATCATTAACACATAGTGAATATATGAATGCCTAAAGTAAAAGTCATCCTCATCGACATCCCAATTATTGTCACCTTGGGGGTCTAGGGTTCAGAACAGTGATATGTGGATGGAACTTGCTGGTAAGATCGCATCTCAACTGCATTCATGAAAAGCATAAGTGTTCATATCTGAAATAATGGCACCCTCGGGCCCTTGTGACAAGCATTAAGCATATCAAAGACACAGCATCACCAATCTCAGAACATAGTGGATACTAGGGATCAAGCCCTAACAAATTGACTCGATTACATAAGAAATCTCATCCAACTCCATCTACCTCCATTATGCCTACAATACAATTACTCGCTCCCTCTCTCCCGAGCCGAACTCCAGATTAGGGCTCCCGATGAGGAACAGGAGGTGGTGGCAGCTCCGTATCATAAAACGCGATGAAACTTTATCTCCAATTTTTTTTCTCGGGAATACAGTACGTATAGACTTGGAATTAGGTCAGACAAAGGTCTGTGGGGCCCACAACTCATTAGGGTGCGCCCTGGGGGTAGGCGTGCCCCTTGACTTGTGGCCCAGTGGTGGCTTTTGTTGGGGAACGAAGCATGCAATTTCAAAATATTTCCTACGCTCACGCAAGATCTATCTAGGAGTTGCATAGCAATGAGTGGGAGAGTTTGTCTATGTACCATTGTAGACCATGAGCGGAAGTGTTTCATAACGCAGTTGATGTAGTCAAACTTTCTTCGCGATCCACCGGTCGAGTACCGAATGTATGGCACCTCCGAGTTCTGCACACGTTCATCTCGGTGACGTCCATCGCCTTCTTGATCCAGCAAGATGTCGAGGTAATAGATGAGTTCCGCCAGCACGACGGCATGGTGACGGTGATGGTGAAGTGATCTCCTTAGGGCTTCACCTAAGCACTACGAAGTTATGACCGGAGGCGTAAACTATGGAGGGGGGCACCGCACACGACCAAGATAATATCTGGGGTGTACTAGGTGCCCCCCGTCCCACATATATATAGGTGGGGGAGGAAGGAGAAGCCAGGGGGCGCCGCAAGTAGGATCCGAATCCTACTTGGGGTTTCCCCAAGTGGCGCTCCCTGCCTTTTCTCATCGGAGAAGAAAGGGAAGGGGAAGAGAGAAAGGAAAGGGGAGCCGAACCCTCCTTTTTCGTTCTCCTAATCGGCCTCCTGCCATGGGGGGCACCCCTTTTGGGCTGGTGTGCTCTCCTCTCATGGACCATATCTTCCCCCGGGGGGTTACTGTAACCCCTCCGGCACTCTGATAAATACATGATACACTCCGGAACACTTCCGGTGTCCGAATACCATCATCCTATATATCAATCTTTACCTCTCTACCATTTCGAGACTCCTTGTCATGTCTGTGATCACATCCGGGACTCCGAACAACAGTCGGTCAGCAAATCACATAACTCATATAATATTATATCATCAACAAACGTTAAGCATGCGGACACTATAGGTTCAAGAACTATGTAGACATGACCAAGACACCTCTTTGGTCTGTAACCAATAGTGGGACTTGGATGCTCATACTGGCTCCCACATATCCTATGAAGATTTTTAGTCGAGTTGTTATGACAACATACATAATTCCCTTTGTCCATCGGTATGTTACTTGCCCGAGATTCGATTGTCGATATCTTCATACCTAGTTCAATGTCGTTATCAGCAGGTCTCTTTACTCGTTCTGTAATACATCATCCTGCAACTAACCCATTAGTCACTTTGCTTGCAAGGCTTCTTATGAGGTGTATTACCGAGAGGGCCCAGAGATACCTCTCTGATACTTGGAGTGACAAATCCTAATCTCAATCTATGCCAACTCAACAAACACCTTCGGGGATACCTGTAGAGCATCTTTATAATCACCTAGTTACGTTGTGACGTTTGATAGCACACAAGGCATTCCTCGAGTATCTGGGAGTTGCATAATCTCATAGTCAAAGGAATAAGTATTTGAAATGAAGAAAGCAATAGCAATAAAACTGAACAATCAATATTCAAAGCTAATGAATGGGTCTTGTCCATCACATCATTCTCCTAGTGATGTGATCCTGTTATCAAATAACAAATCATGTCCATGGTTCAGAAACCTTGACCATCTTTGATCAATGAGCTAGTAAAGTAGAGGCTCACTAGGGAAACAGTGTTTGTCTATGTATTCACACATGTATTTAGGTTTCCGATCAATACAATTCTAGCATGAATAATAAACATTTATCATGAATTAGGAAATATAAAATAACAACTTTATTATTTCCTATAGGGCATATTTCCTTCAGTCTCCCACTTGCACTAGAGTCAATAATCTAGATTACATTGTAATGATTCTAACACGCATGGAGTCTTGGTGATGATCATGTTTTGTTCGTGGAAGAGGCTTAGTCAACGGGTCTGCTACATTCAAATCCGTATGTATTTTGCAAGTATCCATGTCTCCCTCCTTGACTTGATCATGGATGGAGTTGAAGCATCTCTTGATGTGTTTGGTTCTTTTGTGAAATCTGGATTACTTCGCTAAGGCAATTTCTCCAGTATTGTCACAAAATATTTTCATTGGACCCGATGCACTAGGTATATTAAACCTAGATCGGATATGAACTCCTTCATCCAGACTCCTTCGTTTGCTGCTTCCGAAGCAGCTATGTACTCTGCTTCACACATAGATCCCGCCACGACGCTTTGCTTGCAACTACACCAACTGACAGCTCCACCATTAAAATAAATACGTATCCGGTTTGTTACTTAGAGTCATCCGGATCAGTGTCAAAACTAGCATCGACGTAACCATTTACGAGGAGCTCCTTGTCACCTCCATAAATGAGAAACATATCCTTGGTCCTCTTCAGGTACTTTAGGATGTTCTTGACCGCTATCCAGTGATCGACTCGTGGATTACTTTGGTACCTCCTTGCTAGACTTATGGCAAGGCACACACCAGGTCTGGTTCACAACATAGCATACATGATAGAACCTATGGTTGAGGCATAGGGAATGACTTTCATTTTCTCTCTATCTTCTGCAGTGGTTGGGCATTGAGTCTAACTCAATTTCACACCTTGCAACACAGGCAAGAACCCTTTCTTTTACTTATCCATATTGAACTTCTCCAAAACTTTGCCAAGGTATGTGCTTTGCGAAAGTCCTATTAAGCGTCTTGATCTATCTCTATAGATCTCGATGCCCAATATATAAGCAGCTTCACCTAGGTCTTTCATTGAAAAACTTTTATTCAAGTACCCTATTATGCTATCCAAAAATTCTACATCATTTCCAATCAATAATATGTCATCGACATATAATATTAGAAATGCTACAGAGCTCCCACTCACTTTCTTGTAAATACAGGCTTCTCTGAAAGTCTATATAAAACCATATGCTTTGATCACCTCATCAAAGCGTATATTCCAACTCCGAGATGCTTGCACCAGTCCATAGATGGATCGCTAGAGCTTGCACACTTTGTTAGCACCTTTAGGATCGACACAACCTTCTGGTTGCATCATATACAACTCTTATTTAAGAAATCAATTATGGAATGCAGTTTTGACGTCCATTTGCCAGATTTCCTAATCCTAAAATGCGGAAATTGCTAACATGATTCGGACAGACTTAAGCATTGCTACGGGTGAGAAAGTCTCATTGTAGTCAACTCCTTGAACTTGTTGAAAACCTTTTGCGAGAAGTCGAGCTTTGTAGACAGTATCATTACCATCAGCGTCAGTCTTCTTCTTGAAGATCCATTTATTCTCTATGGCTCACTTATCAATGGGCAAGTCCACCAAAGTCCACACTTTGTTCTCATAGATGGATCCTATCTCATATTTCATGGCCTCAAGCCATTTATCGGAATCTGGGATCATCATAGCTTCTTCATAGTTCATAGGTTCACCATGGTCTAGTAACATGACTTCCAAAACAGGATTACCGGACCACTCTGGTGCGGATCATGCCCTGGTTGACCTATGAGGTTCAGTAGTAACTTGATATGAAGTTTCATGATCATCATCATTAGCTTCCTCTCTAGTTGATGTAGGCATCATGGGAATGGATTTCTCTGATGAGCTACTTTCCAAATTGAGAGATGCTACAATTACCTCATCAAGTTCTACTTTCCTCCCACTCACTTCTCTAGAGAGAAACTCCTTCCCTAGAAAGGTTCCATTATTGGCAGTAAAGATCTTGCCTTCGGATCTATGGTAGAAGGTGTAGGCAATTGTTTCCTTAAGGTATCCTATGAAGACACACCTATCCAATTTGGGTTCGAGCTTATCAGGCTGAAGCCTTTTGACATAAGCATCGCATCTCCATACTTTAAGAAAAGACAACTTAGGTTTCTTGCCAAACCACGGTTCATACGGTGCCGTCTCAATGGGTTTAGACGGTGCACTATTTAAGGTGAATGCAGCTGTCTCTAATGCATAACCCAACAACGATAGTGGTAAATCGGTAAGAGACATCATAGATCGCACCATATCTAATAAAGTACGGTTACAATGTTCGGACAAACCTTTACCTGTGGTGTTCCAGGTGGCATGAGTTGTGAAACTATTCCACATTTTTTTAAATGAAGGCCAAACTCGTAACTCAAATATTCGCCTCCGCGATCAGATCATAGAAACTTTATTTTCTTGTTACGATGATTCTCCACTTCTCTCTGAAATTCTTTAAACTTTTCAAAAGTTTCAGACTTGTTTTTCATTATGTAAATTACCTATATGCTCAAATCATCTTTGAAGGTTAGAAAATAGCGATACCCGCCGCGTGCCTCAACTCTCATCGAACCGCATACATCGGTATGTATTATTTCCAATAAGTCACTGGCTCGCTCCATTGTTCTGGAGAACAGAGTTTTAGTCATCTTGCCCATGAGGCATGGTTCGCAAGTATCAAATGATTCATAATCAAGTGATCCCAAAAGTCCATCTGCATGGAGTTTCTTCATGTGCTTTACACCAATATGACCTAAACGGTAGTGCCACAAATATGTTTCTCGGGAACCAGATCCTAAGTCACACCGATCTAGCATGTAACACAACATATCACTTTGCCTCCTCACGCACGGTATTCCCATGGGTGCCACCTTACTTGGCCCGGGACCATTTACGCCTTTTGGGTTCATGGCTAGTCATGTCAGCCTGGGTTCTTTGTCATATGGATGCTAGTGACACTATCATAAACGTGAGCCAAAAGGTGCAAACGGTCCCTGGCCAGGTAAGGTGGCACCCATGGGAATACCGTGTGTGAGGCCAGAAAGTGATATGATGTGTTACATGATAGATCGGTGTGACTTAGGATTGGGGTCCTGACAGCGTTGGCATCAGAGCCGGACTGCATGTAGGTTCTTCAAGCCAAACTGGGCGATGTCGAGTCTAGAAATGTTGTAGTTATATGTAGGGGAATTGATTATGGGATGGAACTATAGGATCAAAAGTATGTCTAGAGGGGGTGATTAGACTACTTGACTAAATAAAAAACTTGCCTTTTCCCAATTTTAATTCTTGGCAGATTTTAGCAACTAAGCACAAGTCAAGTAATCAACCTACACATGCAATTCTAGAGTATAGCTGCGGAATGTAAGACAATTGCATATGAAGGTAAAGGTGAGGAGTTTGAGGAGGCAAATTCAATTGGAGACACGGAGATTTTGGAGCCGTGGTTCCGATAGGTGGTGCTATCGTACATCCACGTTGATGGAGACTTCAACCCATGAAGGGTAACAGTTGCGAGAGTCCACGGAGGGCTCCACCCACGAAGGGTCCACGAAGAAGCAACCTTGTCTATCCCACCACGGTCGTCGCCCACGAAGGACTTCCTCACTAGGGGTAGATCTTCACGAAGTAGGCGATCTCCTTGCCCGTACAAACTCCTTGGTTTAACTCCACAATCTTGTCGGAGGCTCCCAAGTGACACCTAGCCAATCCAGGAGACACCACTCTCCAAGAAGTAACAAATGGTGTGTTGATGATGAACTCCTTGCTCTTGTGCTTCAAATAATAGTCTCCCCAACACTCAACTCTCTCTCACTGGATTTGGATATGGTGGAAAGAAGATTTGAGTGGAAAGCAACTTGGGGAAGGCTAGAGATCAAGATTCATATGGTAGGATTGGAATAACTTGACCTCAACAGAAGTGTAGGTGGTTCTCTCTCAGAAAATGTAAGTTGAAAGTGTAGGCATGTTATGATGGTTCTCTCCACGAATGAAGAGTGGGTGGAGGGGTATATATAGCCTCCATACAAAATCTAACCGTTACACACAACTTACCAATCTTGGTGGGACCGAATTGGGAAACTCGGTCGGACCAATTTAGCAAATCAAGTGACCGTTAGGGTTTTCGGTGGGACCGACATGTCAACTCGGTGGGACCGATATTATTAGGGTTAGGGCATAACGTAATCTCGGTGAGACCAATTACACAAACTCAGTGAGACCGACTATGGTAATAAGCTAACCAGGGAGTTGGTCAGGCAAACTCGGTGGGACCGATTCACTCATCTCGGTGGGACCAAAACGTTATGAAAGGGAAACAGAGAGTTTACATTGTAATCTCGGTAGGACAGATTACACAAACTTGGTTGGACCGATTTTGATAATGGATTACAATCCCATCTCGGTGAGACTGAGATCCCTACCGATGAGACCGATTTGACTAGGGTTTGTGGTAGTGGCTATGACATCTGAACCCGGTTGCGCCGGATTGAAAGAATAAGTGGGGTGAAGTTTGACTTTTGGTTTGGGTCATAGGTGGATGTGAGAAAGTAGTTGAGGGCTTTGGAGCATATCACTAAGCATTTTGAGCAAGATCCTCATTAAGCAACACCTAATCCCTCCTTGATAGTATTGGCTTTTCCTATAGACTCAATGTGATCTTGGATCACTAAAATAGAAAATGTAGAGTCTTGTGCTTTGAGTTTGAGCCAATCCTTTTGTCCTTAGCATTTTGAGGGGTCCACTTTTCTCATCCATGCCATGCCAATCATTGAGCTTTCCTGAAATATTTATCTTGAAATAGCATTAGCTCAATGAGCTATATGTTGTTAGGAATTACCAAAACCACCCGGGGATAGTTGCACTTTCAATCTCCCTTTTTTTGTAATTGATGACAACATATAGATCAAAGCTTCGACAAATGATAATAAGATTGAAAAACATTGTCGCTTTGAGAAGTATGTGAAAAGTAAGAGCTTCCCCTAAATTTGTGCATTATTTAAGATTTGCTTTGGACTACAAATGCACAATGAGTTAGGATCATGGGTTACTCTTCCATGTCACATACATCTTGGTGGAGCGCTCAAAATGATAATGATTAAACACATGGACTCATCACCAAGCAAAGTGAATGATCATATGAGAATATGAGAGATAATATCATCCAACAAGCATTAAAGTAGCATAGCATATGATCAAACACATGATCATCCAAGTATCTCACAAAAGACATAATGTATCAAGAAAACAAGCAAACAATGTTCAACCACCAAAAACAAGAGAGGACAAAAGCAACACTCTCTCTCGAAGTCTATGATCTATACATTTTTCTCCCCCTTTGGCAAAAAGTTACCAAAAAGTTCATAGAAAATGCATAGTGCTAAAACGACTCTCAGACTTGGTCTTCAGGTTGTGGTGTAGAAATGACTCCAAGGATGAAAGACTTAGTCGATGTAGATGGAGCTGGTGGAGTGGCTACTGGAGCTGGTGGCACTGAAGCTTTTGCTGGTGCAGATAATGCAGCTTAGTGTCTGTAACAGGCACTGCATCAGATCTCTGTCCTCTGGGCACTCTAGAAAATGCATCTGTAGTTGATTTTCCCTTCTTCTCCTCCACTTCCTCCTGAAGTTTCTCAACAACTGATTGGATCTCAGTGACCTTCACATCCAGATCATAGAACTTCTGCTCTATGATTCTCTCCAAGCTCTCCTGGTTTTGAGTCAGGGTGGCCAAGCCGTTCTCAATCCTCAAGGTGGAGGCAATCAAGTAACCAAGCTGATCTTGCTTGCTCTTCAGGAAATAATGAGATGCCTCATCAGAAGTTGGCATCCTAGCAGCTTTCTCAGTCCTTGCTTTCTCTTTCTTCTCTTGTGCTTGCATAGATGATGGTTCATTTTCATCCATCACTATGGTGTTGTCCTCAAAATCAAGGTAGATGGGCAAGTGCTCTTTGTCCAAAAGATATGTGCCAGTGCCCATCTTGGAGTTTATGAGCTCCTGAATCTGTGGGGCATATCCACATGATCTCTTCTGATCAGTTGCAATCCTTTTGATTGTTTCCACAATCAGAATCATGACTTTGAATTTCTGAGGCACATCAAATATGTGTAGCAAGTTGATTGCATGGCCTCTGATCATCTTATGATCTCCTGATTTGGGCAACAGAGTATGCCTTAGGATCCAGTTGATAGTAGGCAATCCTGACAATAGGTTATGTACTGATCCAAACTTGTGTATCTCTAGAGCAGCATCTAGGATCTCTCTGTACATTTTAGCCGTAGAATTGTGGTCTTTCTTCTTGGTGGCATATACATCCATGTCATCCTCAGTCTCTTTTGAAGCATTTATCAACTTAGACCATTCCTCAACAGTGGATTGGTACCTTGTACCCTCAGACATCCAGGCAATTCTCCCATCTTGGTAGAAATGAGCTGTGGAGTAAAACTGCATGATGAGCTCATCATTCCACTTGGTGAGCTTCTAGCCAACAAAGTCATCTACTCCACAAGCATTGAAACTGTCATACACTCCTGGATAGTGCTCTTCATTCTTCCTGATGTATTTCTAGTCTACCCATCTCATGTCACAAACTATGGGCTTCTTGTCGAGCAACACTGTCTCATAGAAATCCTGTTGTTCCTTGGTGTGGAACCTGTAATCCACATCAGTTCTAGTTCTGGCAGCATAGGGGTCTGTCTTTCTCCACAGGCTCAGACCTGCATCCTTCCTGAGCTTCATATCCTCTGCTACTGAATGAGCATCATTATGATCAGGTATCTTGGGCTTCAACTTCCTCATAACAAGAGAATCTTCTTCTTCTTCTTCTTCATTTGCAGCCTCGGGCACTAGGGCCTTGTTCTTTTCTTCAGCTGGAATGCTCCTAGTGTTCCTCTTAGGTGCATCCTTTGGCTTAGGAGCAGCAGCTTTGGGAGCATCTTTGGGCTTAGATGGAGCAGCCCCTGATCTGATTGCATCTCCCATTAGCTTCTAAGATTTAGGTGCTGGTGCGGCAACCTCTTCCTCTTCTTCCATCATTGAGGGTTTTCCAACAACTCTGGCAATGGTCTTCCTGACCCTTTATTTCCTTTTCTTTCCATCTCCAGTTTCCTTGGGCTCAAGAGTGAGCTCTATTGTTGACTTAGAAACATATGCAGTTGAGGCTCTGGCTTTAGACATGGGAATCCTTCGTGCAGGTGCTTTGGTCTTCATACCAGGCTTAATGGCAGCAGTTGTGCCAATTTCCTTCTTCAGCACCTTCTTCTTAGATGTGGCCTCATCATTAGTAGCCACATAGTCCTCATCTTCACAATATGAGGTTCTCTGCTTCCTTTTCCTAGTACCTGCCTTGGGCAAGTTACTAGGTGTGCTCCTGCTACCCTCATCATAGCTACTTGAGGTACTAGTTCCCTCACTCATCTGAGCTTGCTCCTCTGACCTGTTCTGACTGTCACTCTTATCTAACATGTTGCAAACTCTGACAGCAGACCCTGTGAATAGATGTAGATGAGGTAGAGTAGATTAGCATCACAAAGCACAGAGGTTTTTGCAAAACATTGAGTCAAAAACTTAGTTTTAGTTTTCCACAGAAAGCATTTCGGATCTACCGATTTGTAAACTCGGTGATACCGAAGCAGCTTTTGGAACCTAAACTAGTGATCTCTGTTGGACCGAGTCACAGTTCGGTGGCACCAAGACTGCTAGGGTTTCACGGAGAATTGATCTCGGTCACACCGATTTGCAATTCTTGGCCAGATCGAGAACCACATGTGCAATGGCCAAAGCCAAATTGGTGAGACCAATTTCCACAACTCGGTCGGTCCGAGATGAATTCGGCGGAAACCTAACCCTAAATTTTGAATCCAACTCTAAACTATGGAGTATTTTTACTAGATAAGAAGATTTCACTCGTGGCAAGATTCATGGCAATGCAATGTGCTAGGAATCAAAGTGAGAATAGCACAAAGGTCAAGTCCATACCCTAATGCGGCGGTGGACTTGCTACGGCGGCAACAGCGGAGACAAATCCCATTGACGGTGGCGGAGACCAGCGGCGAGAGGTCGCTGGCAACGAGGAGGATGATCCGGAGACCCGATGAGGCAGAGCTGGCTGTGCGCAGGCGAAGTGTTTCGGAAGAATTTCCAAAAATTTGACCCGTGAGTATATATAGCCAGACCCTGTCGGTGTGACCTTGTGGAACAACTCGGTGGCACTGAGATGCAAAACTGCAAGCAGTTGCTGCAACTCGGTGTGACCGAAAAGTTCAAATCAGTTGCACTGAGATTGAAAATCTAGATCACGTGACCGAAATGGATGAATCGGTCAGACCAAAACGCACAAAGAAGTTTTGGAAGTTTAAGTCTATGACGAATCAGGGACTCCGAGTGCTCCTCACACAGAGTGGTTCGAATCTGACTTGATCAAACTTTGTGATGTAGCATGAATAGAGATTGAGACAAGAAGGGCATAGATAGCTAGAGAAGGTTCTTAGGCATTCTTGTTCATCCACTTGGCAAAAGAAAAGAAACCAAACAAGCAAAAAAACAGGTGGATGTCCTCGAATGAGTAAAATATGCAAACGACATGCTCTCACAATAAAATGGCAAATGAAATATGTGACAAAACATGCACAACCAATTCTAGCATATATCAAGAAATTGGCGATGACTTGGTCATCTATATATATGAGTATATTTACTTAGGAGTTAAATGAAAACTTTTGACCATAGGTCATACTCATCGTTTAAGCACAAGTGGGGTTACCACTTTTACATAATGCATTGTTGTGTTCACACCATTAGAGTTGCTTTAGCTCAATTCTTAGAGTAAAGCTCCCCCTAGATGTGAGATCCCCCCTAAGAGGGATAAACTAACCTTGGGTTTTGTCGATGATGACTTCATGTAGGTGTTGAAGATGTGGAGGATCTATGTTGATGTAGATCATTTGGAGTAATCCTTTGGAGTGAGTTGCACTTTCAATACCTACACGGATTAGTCCCACAAGGAACAAACAAGGATATCCATAGACACAGAGTGATGCACACACAAGATGATGTCCATGATAGCACTAGGTTACCTTGTCCCTTTGTCGGTGTTCTGGGAACGGGGGTCCCCAGACTTGCCTGCCTGCGGCCTGCGGCGTGGCTCTAGGGGCGGCCCAGCATGGCCCATCTTCATCAACACAAGTTCAAGACCCTCGCGAGGGGCCAAGCCTCGCGGGGCCGACGACAGGAGGCTTCTTTAGGCACGGCCTCGTCAGGCTGGCTCGCGAGGAGGCAGAGAGATCAATGCAGGGTACCTCGCGAGGTGCCCATGACGCAAGCCATGACGACCAAGGGCGTCGGGCGGGCGCCAGCCCGCACAGTGTCCTTCTTTCCTCTTTGGTGCAAAGGGGGCAAGCGCAGGCGAGAGCATCCAGCAAAGGCATCCATTTCGGTGCAACAAGACCAAGACCAGCAGAACGGCAGGATGGAAGTCATCGTGGAGCCCAAGTCGGCGTCACCACCAGAGCCTTTGGCAGGCGAGGACCAACTTTAGTCAGGATAAGTGTACTAGATGTTCCCCTTCAAAATGGCCAACTGTTGGCGCCCTTCCCGCTCAATATTTGGGAAGACGCCCAGGGCCTTTGTCTATAAAGACTAGCCACCCACAAGGTAGGGAGGGAGAGAAATCAATCGGACCCTCACCTAGAAACCAGTAGAGAGAGCAAATGAACTCCCTGAGCAGTTCAGTGCACCAACCAAGAACAAACCCTCACGAGGCTGTTCTTCCTTGTACTGTTCATCATCAGCCCAAGAGGCAATCCACCACACCACACACTGGAGTAGGGTATTTCACCACAATGGTGGCCTGAACCAGTATAAACCCTGTGTCTCTTGTGTTGTTCCCTTGATTGCTTAGGGCACCATTACCGACAACGGTTCGCAGTTCACCAGTAATCTCTTCAAAACATACTGTGCTAACCTTGGAACGCAGATATGTTACACTTCAGTGGCGCACCCCCGAAGCAACGGTCAGGCCGAGCGGGCCAACGCGGAGGTCCTGAGAGGCCTCAAAACCAGGACGTTCAAGAAGAAGTTGGAGGCCTACGGCCGAGGTTGGTACGACGAGCTCCAGTCCGTGTTGTGGCCCATCCGCACAACGCGACCAAGCCAACCGGCGAGTCCCCATTCTTCCTGGTCTATGGAGCTGAAGCGGTCCTCCCTCACGAGGTCAGACGTCGTTCCGTGCGGGTCCTGGCATTCGACGAGGCGCAGCAGGACACCATGCGCGGGACAGACCTCGTGCTGGGGGAGGAGCGTCGCCGGGAAGCTGCGCTCTGAGCAGCAAGATACCAACAAGCGCTACGACGATACAACTGCCGCAACATCTGCCCCAGGACACTCGAGGTAGGAGACCTCGTGCTCAGGCGGGTCCTCTCCAGGGAAGGGCTGCATAAGCTCTCCCCCATGTGGGAGGGCCCGTTCAAGGTTGTTCATGTTTCTAGGCCCGGCTCCGCGTGCCTGGAGACTCGGGAGGGGGTGCCCATCCAGACGCGTGGAACATCCAGCACCTCCGGAGATTTTACCCTTTAAAAGGCCCAGAGCCTGTGAAGAAGGCGAATGCCTGTGAAGCTGTTGTGTTTTTGAAAAGGCCCAGAGCCTGTGAAGAAGGCGAATGCCTGTGAAGCTGTTGCGTTTTGGAAAAGACCCAGAGCCTGTGAAGAAGGCGAATGCCTGTGAAGCTGTTGGGTTTGGGAGAAGGCCCAGAGCCTGTGAAGAAGGCGAACGCCTATGAAGTCTATCCCCACGAGAAAGGCCCGGAGCCTGTGAAGAAGGCCAACGCCTGTGAAGCTCGCCGCCCGTGACACTCTCACTTAATAATAAGTGGGGCTGTACATGCCCGGAGTCTCAGGAGGCCCTGGGGCTCCCTCCCACGCCCAGTGGCAGCACTTAGCTCCGCACTGGTGAGAAGACGTCAAAGACTAGATTAGGTGCCGGACGCGGCTTTTCTCATTTGCTTTCTGTAGTTGGCTGTTCATTCCCGTTCGAGGTTTTGCTGAAGTTGTTGTCGTCTTTGGTTTGTGACTCTTTGCCTTTTTTCGCTCTCCTGCCCCGATTTCTCTCGCGCAAGTCTCGCGAGGGGGCACCGTGGGCACCCTCGCGAGCATTTTCTGCCCTTAACGTTCGAGGCTACCCAACCCGGGTCCACTATAGGAGCACCCCTTCGGTCCGTGCCCCACAGGCATCGCGACACAAACACAGGGCCTCGGTTGATCGCCTCCACTGCTAAGGCCGGGAACTACCTCTCCAGACTAACCCCCGCAGGACCTGGAATGTTCGACAAAGCCTCGGCCTTGTGAAGCAGGGGTCGCGACAAGCCCTCCCCCCGAGCTAAGTAAATCCTGCGCACTGGCATACGGCATAAGGGCACAAATACCAAAATAGCAGAGACAGTACACTAATTAAAAAGCAATAGTCCTAGCACGCCCTCGCGTGGCCCTACACTACTGTCTTTTTGCGCAGGTAAAGAAAACAAAACAGGCGCGACTCGCTCGGCATCAGCTCACGAGGGGGACTCGAACTGCCTCCGGAGCTCAGGAGGACTCTGTCTCGTGCTTCACCGAGGCACGGCGACGGGCAGGCCCGCTACCTCCCTCCAGGCGACCACCGCTGGAGGAGCCGCTGCTCGAAGAAGAACCGTCGAAGCTTGATGAACATCGACCGCCACTGACCGCACGCGCGCTGTCATCTTCATCGACACCGGGACAGGACCCACGGCCGCAGTCGTCGCTCTCGGGGCAACATCCAGCACGGCGACCATCTTCCCCAAACACCCTCATATAGAGGGTAGCATCGCCGTCGAACTTGAAGTGCAGGGTACACCGCCGGATCAGACCACGCGCGCGGGCAAACCTTTGCCAGCCGCGGGTCAGGGCCAAGCTCCCGGCCGAGGAGACCTCCAGCGAAGCCCAGGAGGCTCGGCCGCAGCCGGAAGCTCGCCTAGGAGGAAGCGGGGGAGTTGGAGCCGGGTGCTGGCCGGCTCCGCCGCCCACACAACAAACTCCGGCAGTGCCTCTGCAGAGTGGGAGCGCGGCCTAGGGGGTCGCGCGGCCATGGCGCGTCCCCCAGCGGCGGCCGACCGCCCTTCGCCAAGCGGAAGATCGCCTCCGCGACCGCGAGGAGCCACCATGGGAGTCACAGGGTGTTTGCGGGGACGGCCTCGGCCGCGCTTGGGTGGAGGAGAGTCAAGTTCCGCCTGGCGGGCCTTACCTTTCTCCGCGGCCGAGAACCTTTTTGGCGGAGCCATGAAAGAAAAGGAGAATCAAGAAGGGATGGATCGGAAGGGCAGACGCCGCCCCGTACTTATAGCCGGAGGAAGCCAACTGTCAGCCTCCACGATCGCAGGTAATCATGACCGGTTTTTGCATGCAGGGACTTGTCAGTTCGTGCAGTTGCCGAGGCGTCGTGTGGGAGCGAAGCCGCCCACGTCTAATCAACCGCCACGCGGCGCCCGAGGCCGCAGGCTGTTAGGGCCCGCGGCGCTTCGTGCTTTCCCCTTCGCCTCTCTGCTCAGCCAAGTCCAGGCGCGCCTTGGGCCCGGGGGCTACTGTCGGTGTTCTGGGAACGGGGTCCCCAGACTTGCCTACCTGCGGCCTATGGCGTGGCTCTAGGGGAGGCCCAGCATGGCCCATCTTCATCAACACGAGTTCAAGACCCTCGCGACGGGCCAAGCCTCGCGGGGCGGACGACAGGAGGCTTCCTTAGGCACGGCCTCGTCAGGCTGGCTCACGAGGAGGCGGAGAGATCAAGGCGGGGTACCTCGCGAGGTGCCCATGATGCAAGCCATGACGACCAAGGGCGTCGGGCGGGCGCCAGCCCGCATAGTGTCCTTCTTTCCTCTTTGGTGCAAAGGGGGCAAGCACAGGCAAGAGCATCCAGCAAAGGCATCCATTTCGGTGCAACAAGACAAAGACCAGCAGAACGGCAGGATGGAAGTCATCGTGGAGCCCAAGCCGGCATCACCACCAGAGCCTTTGGCAGGAGAGGACCAACTTTAGTCAGGATAAGTGTACTAGATGTTCCCCTTCAAAATGGCCAATTCTTGGCGCCCTTCCCGCTCAATATTATGGAAGAGGCCCAGGGCCTTTGCCTATAAATAGGACTAGCCACCCACAAGGTAGGGAGGGAGAGAAATCAATCGGACCCTCACCTAGAAACCAGTAGAGAGAGCAACTGAACTCCCTGAGCAGTTCATTGCACCGGCCAAGAACAGACCCTCGCGAGGCTGTTCTTCCTTGTACTGTTCATCATCAGCCCAAGAGGCAATCCACCACACCACACACTGGAGTAGGGTATTACACCACAATGGTGGCCTGAACCAGTATAAACCCTGTGTCTCTTGTGTTGTTCCCTTGATTGCTTAGTTCACAGCGAGGCGGTAAGGAGCAGGTAGGTAGAGGGCTAAATCTCCGTGCGCACCCCAGTGTTCGAATCTATATGGTCTGCCGGAACCCAAAATCCGACACCCTTGTCTTACCAACAAGAGGGTTTGTGACTCCATGAACTAGTGCAAAATGTGGAAGTTGGTTTCACTTGTCCTCGCCAAAAGGATAAGAGTGAAGTATGTTGGCGGAGTCACCCTCAAGAACTCTCTAGTTCTTCTTCTTCGGTATCCACACCATCTTGATGGGAATCCTTGGAGTTGTTGTCGTACTTAATGAAGTAGAACTCAATGTACTCTTGGTAATCCACTTGACCAAGGCCTTAGGAGCTTCTTCAAATGCATCAATCTCCTCTTGAAGCTTGTCCTTGCCTTTCTGCTTGTGGTCTTTTGGTGGAAGATCATCTTGAGCTTGTGTCCCTTTGAAAGAAGTAGGATCATACTTCTCTTGTTGGGGAACAAACTTCATCTTGGGGTATTGATCTTCTTCCCACTCAACTCCATTGGCATTGAACTTTCATTCAAAACCAACACCTTGGTTCTTCCGGTGCCTTCCTTGCTTGCGTACAATTTCCTTTTGGCCTTTAGCCATGAAGCATCTTCCAATTACTTCATTCGGTGAGTCAAATATGTCATAGGAGTTGGTTGACACAAGTGCTAGATCGGCAACACCTTCATCTTGAGTATGTTCTGAGTTGGAGTGATAGCTTCTCTCGGAGTGATGGCCGGACTCAGAGCCGGATACCCATTCACCAACATGAGCTTGATGTCTTTGTTTTGTGTAGCTCTTTGATGATTTATCCTTCCTTTCCGAATCCTTGCTTCTCCAGTATGTTCTTCGTTCATAGCGATCATCTCTACTCCATCTCTCTCTTGGTGGTGATTCTTCTCTTCTACTTCTTCTCTTTGGAGATTCTTCTCTTCTTTTGTCGAGAGCTGTACACTCATTGGAATAGTGTCCGGGTCTTCCACAATTATAGCAATTACGCTCTCGACTTGAAGATCTTTTCTCATTGTAGGACCTTGACTTGGAAATTCTTTCCTTGCTCGTACTCTTGTAGAATTTGTTGAAGTTCTTCATCATTAGGCTCAATTCTTCATTGAAGGTTTGTTTCTCACTTGATGATGTGGGAGCTTCACATGAGGCTTTGTAAGCACCACTTGACTTGTTGTGGAGCTCTTCCTTATCCTTGAGTGACATCTCATGAGCAACAATTCTTCCAATGACCTCCGTTGGCTTGAGATTCTTGTAATTGGGCATCATTTGTATCAGTGTGCACACGGTATCATATTTTCCATCCAAGGCTCTTAGGATCTTCTTGATGATGAATTTGTCAGTCATATCTTCACTTCCTAAGCAGGCAATCTCATTTGTGATGAGAGAAACCCTAGAGTACATTTCAGCGACACCTTCACCATCCTTCATTTTAAACTTGTCAAGTTGACTTTGAACCACATCCAATTTGGATTCCTTGACGGAGTCGGTACCTTCGTGCATGTCAATCAAAGTGTCCCACATTTCCTTTGCATTCTCAAGACGACTGATTTTGTTGAATTCTTCGGGGCACAATCCGTTGAAGAGGATATCACAAGCTTGAGCATTGTATTGCAGCATCTTCAACTCTTCCGTGGTAGCTTCACGGATCGGTTCTCTCCCATCAAAGAATTCACCTTTCAAGCCAATACACACAATAGCCCATACGGCAGGGTTATGTCCAAGAATATGCATTTTCATCTTATGCTTCCAACTAGCAAAATTAGTACCATCAAAGTAAGGACCTCTATGGTGATAATTTCCCTCACTAGACGCCATACTCTCCTAGGTTGTGAAACCAAGGGTATGACTACCAAAAGCTATGGAGATCAAAGCAAATGGAGACCAAAGCTCTGATACCACTTGTAGGATTGAAAGTATGTCTAGAGGGGGGTGAGGGAGTCCTGGATTAGGGGGTGTCCGGATGACCGGACTATAACCTTTGGCCGGACTCCTGGACTATGAAGATACAAGATTGAAGACTTTGTCCCGTGTCTAGATGGAACATTCCTTGGTGTGGAAGGCAAGCTTGGCGATACGGATATGTAGATCTCCTTCCATTGTGACCGACTCTATGTAACCCTAGCCCTCTCCGGTGTCTATATAAACCAGAGGGTTTTAGTCCGTAGGACGAACAACAATCATACCATAGGCTAACTTCTAGGGTTTAGCCTCTCTAATCTCGTGGTAGGTCAACTCTTGTACTACCCATATCATCAATATTAATCAAGCAGGAGTAGGGTTTTACCTCCATCGAGAGGGCCCGAACCTGGGTAAAAACATCGTGTCCCTTGTCTCCTGTTACCATCCGCCTAGACGCATAGTTCGGGACCCCCTACCCGAGATCCGCCGGTTTTGAAACCGACATTGGTGCTTTCATTGAGAGTTCTTCTGTGTCGTCACCTTTAGGACTGATGGCTCCTCCGATCATCAACAACGATGCAGTCCGGGGTGAGACTTTTCTCCCCGGACAGATCTTCGTATTCGGCGGCTTTGCACTGCGGGCCAATTCGCTTGGCCATCTGGAGCAGATCGAAAGCTACGCCCCTGGCCATCAGGCCAGGTTTGGAAGTTTGAACTACACGGCTGATATCCGCAGAGACTTGATCTTCGACGGGTTCGAGCCACAGTCGAGCGTGCCGCACTGTCACTCTGGGCATGATCTAGCTCTACCGCCAGACAGTGCCCAGGAGGGCGCCCCAATGTCCGCTCCGACCCTTAGCTCCGAGCCGACTGCGCCAATCGAGGACGGGTGGTTGGACGCCGCCTCGGGGGCTGTAATTTCTATGGCGATCGAGCCGAACACCAGTCTTGTACTTCGCAAATCTCGTGACTCCAAGGTGCCGGACTCCTTTCCGGACTCCAAACCTTCCGCGCCCCAGCCAATCGAACCCGATTGGGTGCCGATCATGGAGTTCTCCGCCACGGACATCTTTCAACATTCGGCCTTCGGCGACATTCTGAATTCACTAAAGTCTCTCTCTTTATCAGGAGAGCCCTGGCCGGACTATGGTCAGCAAGGTTGGGATGCGGACAACAAAGAAATTCAAAGCCCACCCGCCACCCACTTGGTAGCCACTGTCGATGACTTAACCGACATGCTCGATTTCGAATCCGAAGACATCGACGGTCTGGACGACGATGCAGGAGACGAACAGGAATCAACGCCTATAGGGCACCGGATAACCACCTCATCCCACGATGTATACATGGTGGACACACCTAAAAGAAATGACGACGAGGAACAAAGGGAGACAACGAGGGATCGTTCCCTCAAAAAGCAATCAAAGCGGTGGCGTAAGCGCCGCGCCAAACCCTACCTCGACAGAGACCCAGCCACAGAGCAGGGCGAACCGGCGGACGATGAACATGCCATCGAGCAACCGTCCGAATAGGGCAATCTGGGTAAAAAAACCGAACAATCCACCCCCGGTGAAGATAATAGTCTGGACGACCTCACGCCGGACAAGTTGCTGGAGCAGAAGAACCTCTAGAAAAGGCTCGTCGCCACTACGCGTAGCCTGAAAAAGCAGAAGCGGAAGCTCAAAACAGTGGAAGATGCACTCAGAATTAGATGGGGCAAAGTACTCAACACCGCAGACAAGTACGGCGACAATCATCAAACAAAGAGCTATCCGAAGCGAAAATTACTACTGGAATTTGATGCGGAGGCCTTAGAGCCCCCGCAATCAAAAAATAATAAAGAAACCCGGTCGGATAAACAACCCCATGGCTAGCATAGAGAGGCAAGGGGCACCGCACCCAAGTCGGCACGCGATCCGCACAAGGATTCGCATCAAAAAGACGGCCCAGCCAGATCTATCTACGGGCCAAGAAAGCAAGATCTAGTAAGCAATACAACGCAACAAGTATCCGAACATCACAGCACACCCAAATATAGGGGTGCCGCACACCCCCTATGTTTCACCGATGAGGTGCTGGACCATGAATTTCTAGCGGGATTCAAGCCCGTAAACATAGAGGCATACGACGGAACAACAGACCCTGGAGTCTCGATTGAGGACTATATCCCCCACATACACATGGCTAGAGGAGATGACCTCCACGCCATAAAATACTTACCCCTCAAGCTCAAAGGGCCAGCCCGGCACTGGCTTAAAAGCATTCCCGAAAACACCATCCGTAGTTGGGAAGAGCTCGAGGATGCTTTTCGGGCAAATTTTCAAGGGACCTATGTCCGACCTCCGGATGTAGACGATCTAAGTCATATAACTCAACAACCCGGAGAGTCAGTCCGGAAACTCTGTAATAGATTTCTTACTAAAAAGAACCAGATAGTCGACTGTCTGGACGCCGAAGCCTTAGCATCTTTCAAACATAGCGTTCGAGACGAATGGCTTGCCAGACACCTCGGCCAAGAAAAGCCAAGAACAATGGCCGCATTAACAAGCCTCATGACCCGCTTTTGCGCAGGAGAGGATAGCTGGTTGGCAAGAAGCAGCTTCAGCGACCCAAGTACAACCGAAGTCAGGGATGGAAACGGGAAACCACGACGTAGCAAGGACCATCACTGAACTAAGGGAAACAACCCGAAGAGCGCGACAGTCAACGCTGGATTCAAAAGCCCTCGGCAGAATCAGAAAAAGTTGCCCCTCAAGGATAGCAGGGACAAGCTATCTAACCTAAACAAAATCTTGGACAAAACATACCAAATTCGTAGTACTTCCGGGAAGCCTGCAAACCATACCCACAGAGATTGTTGGGCCTTCAAGCAATCCAGCAAACTTAACGCCGAACACAAGGGGCTCGACATACCAAGCGAGCACGATGATGAACCCCACAAGCAGAGCACCGGAGAACAAAACAAGTTCCCACAAGAAGTCAAAATAGTAAACTCACTTCATGTGACAAAAGGGAAGAACACAGTGGCGCCTATAGAGATACGTGCTATACGGCCTGTCCTAGAAGAGTCCCGCCACTGATTGTTACAACCAATCACCTTCTGTCGGGGGTTGGGTACAACATATGCCAAAGGATGGCTTATCATGGTGGGAGCGAGTAGAACGTCGCCGGTGCCCGGAAGCGGGATGAGGCGAAGACATGCACGCCGGGGGATCTTACCCAGCTTCAGGGCTCTCCGAGGAGATAACGCCCCTACTGCTGCTCTGCGGGGTCTCCGCATGGTCACTATGGCGAAGTGGGTACAATGGTGCTCCTGGAGCTGTATCTAGAGGTAGGAGAGGGCAAGGCTAGCTCTCTCCTTCCTACGCTCTAAGGTCTAATGCTATCTGGGTCCGAACCCTTTGCATGGGCTTCCTGGGGGGTTATATAGGCCTACCCCCCAGGGATACAATGGTAATCCGGCTGGGCGCGGGTCCCAACCGTCTGTCTCTCAGGCCGTCGTCCTCTCCGCCGTCTACTAGGGCCCGCCGACTGGCGGGCCCCGCGGACAGGCCTGATACTGTAGCGGTACTCCTGATGACGCTGGCTTGGTCATGTGGTCATCGCAATAGTGCCGCTGTCTGGCATGTGTTCACTGTCGCCATTCCCCATCTTGTCTGATTAATGGCGTGCGGGGCCCGTGGGAGGGGTCGGCTGACTCCAGGGGCCCGACTCCCACGGGTCCATCTCCAGGGCGCTCGCGTCGTCTTCTGTCTACCCACTGACAGGCGGCCCCACCATCCTTGGGTCGTACAGGCAGGCATCGTGGGCACAGTGCGCCGCCCACTGTGGCTGAGGTCAGGGTAGGCATGGCAACAGTGCCGCGCCACGCCGGAGATCTTCAGCGATACGGCTTACTTTAGCCATGCCAGCCCCTTGTAAGTAGGGGGGATGGCCACGCCGTGGCCGTACCCCACCTCGACTTTCGAGACGAGGGTGGAGTCGCGGGCTGACTCTCCATAGCCGGCCTCTTTGGAAGTCACCGGCCATGAGTCGGCTTATATTGGAGTCGCCGTCTGGGACTCGGCTTATCTTGGAGTCGCCGTCTGGGACTCGGCTTATCTTGGAGTCGTCCCTGGGGCTCGGCATATCTTGGAGTCGCCATCTGGGACTCGGCTTATCTTGGAGTCGTCCTTGGGACTCGGCTTATCTTGGAGTCGTCCTTGGGACTCGGCATGAGCGGTGCTACTTGTCCCAATGTCTTGAAAGGTTCTGGGGCTCGGGTTATCCTACCCGTGGCCCATTACTCCGATAGTAGTCCCCGAAGCTGGTGAGGCTCGACGGATACTGCGTCGTGGGGCCTCAACAGTTTTATTCTTCTGGGCTTTCGGTTGCCGTCTTCCTTCGGGCCGACTGTCTGAAGTCGGATTCGCGGAGGGCCGTCTTGCTCCGTAGGGAGCTCGAAAGTCGTGGCGGGACACCAGGCGGCGTGCCTGATACGCTTCCCCGCGGCCGCCCGCCGCAGTCCTATCGCGCGGCGCCACGTGGCGAGGATAGTCTGCCTACCCACGCGCGCGACGGGATGGGCTGTCAGGCGTGGCCCGCCACTACCGCGCCTCGGCATGCGAACGGATCCGTTGTGGCCGTGCGGACGGTTGGGTTTCCCACGTCGCTATTGCACGCAGTAACTTCACTGGGTAAATCGTGGGGGGCGTGGGGTCCTGCGCGCAGTTAATCCCACACCCGCCCCATCGGCTTCTCAGCCTTCAAGGCTATAAGTAGGCGGGGGGGGGGGGAGTGGAGCGGCAAAGCACGTGCGCCCATCTTCCCTGCTCCCCCGCCTCCTTTCCTTCTTCTTGCCGCCGTCAAGCAGAAACACACCGCACCAACAGCGATGAGCTCTTCCTCCGCCGCCGCGGCTTCGGCCGTGCACTCCGGCGTGTGGGACGGCTCAGAGGTGGATGACGACCTCATTGAGTTCCTCCGGAAAACGCGCCGCCTCCCCGGCGCAGACCTTGTGCGCGCCCGCGCCGCGCCGGAGAGGGAGATATCGCCGGTGCCGGAGGAGGGCGAGCGGGTCATCTTCCGCTCGCACCTCATGCATAGCCTGGGGCTGCCTGTGAGCGGCTTCTTCCTCTCCTTCTTCGAGTTCCACGGGCTCCAGCCGTACCACCTCACCCCAAACACGGTGGTGTTGCTGGATGCCTTCGCCACCCTGTGCGAAGGCTTTCTCGGCGTCCGCCCCACCATCGAGCTGTGGGGAGAATTCTTCTCATCCAAGCTCGGTACGCACGTCGCTGGTGTGCCGGCTCAATGCGGCATCTTCATCGTGATTTGGCGATCGACGGCCGATAATCCGTTTCCCTCCATCCCGATAATCAAGTCGGTGAAGATGTGGCAGCGGTCATACTTCTACGTGAAGATTGTTGCCCCCGACAGGGACTGGGTCAATCTGCCGCCTTATGAAGCCGGCACACCGGCTGGGAGGCTCCCCAGCTGGTCTCATCGATCCAGGATGCTGACTCCCGCCGGGGCCACCGCCGTGGCGCGGCTCCGAGTTCTGACGCAGACGGAGGGCCTCGTTGGGGCCGACTTGCTGGCCGCCTTTGTGCGTGCCGAGTCCTCCCTCTTCAAGGCCGGCCTCATCTGATTAGTTATATGAGCAACCACCCGGACCCGAGTCGGATGTGCACCAGGGAAATGCCCCGCGCAGAGGTGTCAAACATGGTGAACCACATCGCGAACTCCGAGCTCGGGGAGGATTGGCAGTTCGGCAAGGAGCCGTACTCGCGCGCCAACCCCCCTCCAGTGGTAAGTCGCATCTCTTTATTGCTTTGTCTTCTTTATAGCTGATTCCGACTTCTGATTTTCATTGGTTTTTTCTGAATTAGAACCCCCTCATTCAGCCTGCAGTCGGCGTCATGAGACCGCCCCGTGAGTTCGTCCCCGACTGAGCGGAGAGCGACGTTGACGACCCCGACTTGGGAGCGGTGGCGATGGAAGCCGACGCCGAAGGCGGGGGAGGAGGAGCGGGAAGCGGCCTCAGACCCTCGGCCACCTTTGACGACTGGCCTGAAGACGACGCCGAAGGGGAAGTCATCCCGCGCCACCAGCCAAGGGTCGGCCCACCGGGCGCGGGTTCCTCCGCCGGCGTGACCGGCCGAGGCGGCGCGAAGAGGCGCCACGCTGGCCGAGCTCGCTCGGCGGCAAGCCGAAGAAGTTCAAGGGGGCGGCCGCCGCGACCAAGCGGGAGGAGACGGCCACGAAGGCCAACCACTTCCGTAAGGAAGTGAAGAGGCCGCCGCTAGTCTCTGCGTAAGTGTTTCCTCCTTTGTCTTTATTTTCCTTTGGTGAATCTCGTCCGAGTTTCTCTTTTTCATTCCCTTTTTGCTTCAGGGCTCCCCTTACCCTTGAGAGGGTTGCCGTCCCCTCAGTCATGGGGTCGGCAGAGACGTCCGCCAACAACCGGCGGGTCGGTCCGGCCGCCGACCTCCGGGAGGCAACGGAGGGAAACGCGCGAGAGAAGCATGAGGAGGAAGAGGCCGACCGCCTAGAGAAGGCGGAGGCTGAGAAGGCGGCGGCCTCTGCCCAGAAAAAACTGGAAGAGGCTGAAGCTACCGTTGTGGCAAGGCGGCAAGCCGAGGAGGCCGCTCACCGCCAATCGGCATTGTTCGTCATCCCGCTGTCCTCCACGCCGCCGCCCCCGGAGTTCACGGGGCAGACTGGAGAAGCCGGCGCCGAGAACCCCGTCGTGGAGAAGGAAAGCGGCGAGGCCTCCATGTCGGACACGCTCGTGCCGCCACCGCCGCCTCCGCCGCCGTCTAGGAGCGCACGCGGCAAACAGCCGGCAGGCCCGTCGGTGCCGCCGACCGCGGACGAGTCCGAGGCAAGGCTGCTCCTCCAAGTTGCCTCGCCAGTGCGCCGCCGCCTCGAGAGGGCGACTTCGGCGCCACGACCCGTGGAGACTGGTGCCGCCAGCTCGGCTATCATAGACACCGAGGCGACGAGTGCCACGCCCGTTGGGTGGCTGCATGGAGGTGGCACGGGTCCGCTGAACCAGGCGCTTCTGGACGTCTAGGCAAATCTGCGAGCTGAGGGCGACGCCCTCCAAAACTGCACCAGGGCGCATCTGGCATCGCGAACGGCCATCCGAGTACGCCTTCTTCTTTTGATTCTTGTTTTTCTTGTTCTTCTCTATGCGGGCATGCTAGCGCACCTACTGGGTGTAGTCCCCGAGTTTCGGGCCGGCTGCTGAGCATGCGGTTCGGAACTCCCTCTGGCGAGTTCCAAATATTTAACCTTGTCTGAAATGCTTATTGCAGGAGTATCACAACCTCCGCGCTACCGCCTTCAACCGCAATGTTGAGGAGCTAAGCAGGCAGACTGCTGACTTGACGGAGAGCCAGAGTGAGTTCTTCTTCATCTTCGCGAGGGCGCGCTGGCGCACCCGCGGGCTGTAGTCCCCGAGATTCGGGCCGACTGCTGAGCAGTCGGGCCGGATCTTCTCAGCGACTTTCTTTGTTGATGACTTATCGTCTTTTCTCTTTTTTCTTCTTCAGAAGCCAACGCCACTCTTTAGCAGCAGTTGGGTGATGCCAACACCGCTTTGCGCACCAAGGGGGAGGAGTACAACAAGCTTGCCACAGAGTGCGACCTGCTGGCTGCGCAGCTGGCCGAGCAGAAGGAGTTGCTCAAGAAGGCGCAGGACGAGGCCGAGAATAAGGAGGCTGCTCTCCTGGCCGAGTTCGAGAGCGAGCGCTCCTCCTGGACTGACAAGGAGGCGATGCTGACATCCGGCTTCCATGAGATCGAGGACATTGTTGACGGTGAGTTTCTTTTCTTTCTTTCTTTCTTCCAGCTTCCGACTATAGGTCGGGCTAACCTCTGATTTTTTTCGACTCACTTCTTTTTTGCCTTGGCAGACTTCTTCCCTGGCCACTCGCAGGCAGTCACTCAGGCCATCGAGGCTGATCGCGAGGTGCGGAGGGCAAGCGGCGCGAAGATCGCCGCTAACGCCCCCCGGACCGTCGACGAGCAGCTTGTGAGCATCGAGGCCCGTCTTCGCCCGGCCCACCAGCTGATGCGCCGGCTTCAACGTGTCAGCGCCCAGGCGGTTGCCGCTCTATGGCCAGACATGCCGGCCTTGCACACTGCCAGTCGGACCGCCGACTGGCTGGAGGTCGCAGCTGGCCGTCTTGAAGCTTGGAAGGGTTCCTCGGCCCAGGCTGGAGCGCGCCGGGCCTTGGAATTCGTCAAGGCGTGGTATCCGGGGCTGGACCTGGACCGGCTGGCCGCGTTCCCATCAGAGGCCCAGGCAGAGCTGGTGGCAGTGGAGGGTGCCCTTATTGAGCGGTCGGCAGCGATTGCCGACTACACAGACAGCAGTGTCTTCATCCCTGAGCGGGCGGCAGGCGGCGAGGAGGTGCCGCCGGAGTGGTTCGGGATGAACCCGGACTACAACAAGGACTCGGTGGAGGTGATTGACTCCAGCACCGAGGAGGAAGGCGGGGCGGAGGACAAAGGCGAGATGGAGGCGCCAGAAGTCGGAGCGGGCGACCTGCCTCAGCTCGACCGCGCCTCCAGCAACGAGCCGCGTCCGACCGGGCCGGTTGCCGCCGGTGGCGATCAAGCCGAGACTGCCAAGCCGACCGCCCCGGCGCCTGACACAGCCGTCTCCTCCGACCCTCCGAACCCGTCTGCTGCTCCCTAGGCTGCCTTCTGGCTTTATTTTGTCTGCTCTAGAAAGTCTTTAAGGAACTTGTTAATTTGCACAATTCCACCCGCGGGGTGTAATTTGAACTTCTGTTTGAAGATTCGGCCAAGGGCCTATGCTATGTAAATATTAATCCGAGTTCTTATCTTTCCTTGCTCATTGCTCTTTTGGCTTTTCCCTTTGCCGCCTTCCCTTAGTTGCCGCCTTGCCAGATGGACAACCGCTCTGCAGAATGCCGCTGGGTCAAATGCTTGGCTACTTTAGGAAGGCAAGTACTCGGCCATCTTAGAGTCTTCTTTAACAAGTTGGATAGAAAGCGGCAAGCCGACTACCAAAGAGTCGGCTTTCCTTAATAGAGGCTAGTAGAAATCGGCAAGCCGACTACTCATGAGTCGGCTTTTGCTTAAAAGATGCTGGAGGCCGTCTTTAGGCTATGTTTGTGCCCTGGTTCCTTAGCCATTTTTCGTATGGGCGCCCGTTCTTCCTCACTCCTGCCAACCACACAGTCGCTCTGCAAGCTGCGGCTTTGGACAGGAGACGGCTTAGGCGCCACACACTACTTGTCTGACTGCGGGAAGCACCTCATAGCACAAGGCGGCGAGTCCCCGGGCCGACTAGTCGAGCCCGGTGCCACGTGGCATTAATCAAGAGTAATATACTCGAAGGCATAATTCTTATCATACAGATAACAAAAAGGGCAATCCCCGAGCTCGTCTCGGGGGGCCCAAAGTCTTGGTACTTTAATACAAAAAGGGTAACGTGATACATACTGCATCAACTGTAAAATCTTCGGACAAGATTTGCATTCCACGGGCGTTCTGTCTCTTTGCCGGAGTCGTCCCTCTTGCACACTCGGGGCTTCTGAGCGTCGATCAGGTAGTAGGAGTTGTTTCCCAGCAGCTTGCTGATGATGAAGGGGCCTTCCCAAGGTGCCGACAGCTTGTGCTGGCCGGCTGTTCACTGGATCAGTCGGAGCCCAAGGTCGCCCTCTTGGAAAGATCTTGGCCTGACCTTCCTGTTGTAGTATCGACGCAGACTCTACTGGTAGATGCTGGACCGGCTGAGTGCCAACATCCGGCCCTCTTCCAGCAGATCGACGCCGTCTTGACGTGCTTCTTCTGCTTCTTCCTCTGTGTACATGGTGACTCGCGGGGAGTGGAACTCTATATCCGTCGGGATGACAGCCTCGGCGCCGTAGACGAGGAAGAAAGGTGTGAAGTTGGTTGACTTGTTTGGAGTTGTGCGCAGACTCCAGAGGACGTCCGGCAGCTCCTCAAGCCAGCAGCCGGCCGATCGCTCCACCGGCACGACTAGTCGAGGCTTGATGCCGGATAAGATGAGGTCGTTTGCTCGCACCACCTGGCCGTTTGACTGCGGATGGGCAACGGACGCTAAGTCCAGTCGGATGCCCTGCGTCGCGCAGAAACGGGCCAAGGCGCCTTTGGCAAAATTTGTGCCATTGTCGGTGATGATGCTGTGTGGGATGCCGTACCGAGTCGTGATGTCGGCGATTTAAGTCACTGCAGTCGGACCATTCAACTTCTTGATGGGTTTCACTTCTATCCACTTGGTGAACTTGTCCACTGCGACAAGTAGATGAGTCAAGCCACCTCGTGCCGTCTTGAATGGTCCCACCATGTCCAGGCCCCAGACTGCAAAGGGCCAGGCGATGGGGATAGTCTTGAGTGCGGAAGCTGGCTGAAGTGGCTTGGAACGGAACATCTGGCACCCCTTGCATTTTTGGACTAATTCCTTGGCCTCTTCTAGGGCAGTCGGCCAGAAGAAACCATGCCGTAAGGCTTTGGCGACGAGTGCTCTTGAGGCCGCATGGTGACCGCACTCGCCTTCATGGATGTCTCTGAGAATTGCTTGGCCTTGTTCTGCCTCGACGCAGAGTTGGTAGACGCCAGTGACGCTGCGCCTGACCAGCTCTCTGTTGACTATGGTATAAGCTACTGCTCGGTGTTGCACTTGCCGAGCCAAGATTTCATCAGTTGGCAGCTCTCTGTTTACTAGGAACTTGAGGATGGGTTGGGCCCATGAGGGTGCTGCTATTTCTTCAACTGCCACTAGTGCGACTTGGACAAGGGCGGCTGGGCTGGGAGGCGGCGGGTTGGAGTCCGCAGTCGCTTGCTGATTTGACGAAGTCCCCGGGCCGACTGGAGCAGTCCCCGGGCCGAGTTCTGGAGTCTTTGGTCTGGTCACCGTAGTCCCCGGGCCGGGTTCTGAAGTCCCCGGGCCGGCTTTGACTACAGCGTTCTTTCAGTCAGATCCGACTTCTTCGGGTGGAGCCGGCACAAAGATTGAGTCTGACTCTGGTGAAGGCTTGATGGACGGCTTGAGGAGGCGCCGAAGGGCGACGCCAAATGGTATGTTTGCGTCCTTGGCGTCCCAATCGCCAGATGATTGCTGGACCACCAAGTCAGAGTCACCATAACACAAGATCCGGCGGATGCCGAGTTCTTTGGCAAGCCGGAGCCCGTGAATGAGCGCCTCGTACTCGGCCACGTTGTTGGAGGCAACAAAATGGATCTGCAGCGCGTATATGAGCTTATCGCCCTTGGGGGAAGTGAGGACGACACCGGCTCCCAGGCCAGTGCGCATCTTGGAGCCGTCGAAATGCATCCGCCAATGGGTGGAGTCAGGCGCTGGTGGCAGATACTGGGTCTCGGCCCAGTGCTTGCGACTTGATTGCGGTGCGGGGCTGGTAGTAGAGGGTGTAGGGAGCCAGGTCGATGGCCCATTTGGCCACTTGGCCAGAAGCATCTCGGCTTCCGATGATTTCGGCTAGTGGGGTTGTGCAGACCACGATGATTGGATGCTCCTGGAAGTAAGGCTTCAATTTCTTAGCGGTAAAGTGCACGCCGTAGCACATCTTCTGGTAGTGGGGGTAGTTCTGCTTGGAGGCCGACAATACTTCGCTCAAGTAATATACCGGTCTCTGGACAGGTAGCGCCTTGCCTTCCTCCTTGCGCTCGACTACAATGACTGTGCTGACTACCCGGCTGGTGGCGGCAATGTATAGGAGCATGGGCTCTTTGGGAGTTGGAGCCGCCAGCATAGGGGGAGTAGTCAACATCTTCTTCAGTTGGAGAAAAGCCTCGTCTGCCTTGGGAGTCCATTCGAAAAAGGTCGTCTTTTTCATGACCTGATATAAGGGGAGAGCCTTCTTGCCCAGCCGACTGATGACTCGGAAGATGGACGCCAAACAGTCGGTGAACTTTTGCACATCTAACAGTCGTTTGGGTGCTTCCATCCTCTTGATGGCTTTGATCTTGACAGGGTTGCACTCTATGCCGCGTTCAGAGACCAGGAAACCAAGGAGTTGGCCGGCTGGTACTCCGAAGACGCACTTCTCAGGGTTAAGCTTGATCTTGAGTCGGTGCAGGTTCTCAAAGGTTTCCATGAGGTCTTCCAACAGAGTTCCACGCTTTTCCGTCTTCACCACCACGTCATCTACGTAGACGTGGGCATTTCTGACGAGTTACTTGAGGAGGCACTTCTGCATGCAACGCTGAAAGGTGGCGCCGGCATTCCTCTAGCCGAACGTCATGGTCAGGTAACAGAAGGCACCATACGACGTGATGAAGGCAGTCTTCTGTCGGTCAACTGGGTTTAGCTTGATCTAGTGATATCCATAATATGCATCCAAAAAACTCAACAGCTCGCATCCAGCTGTGGAGTCTATCACCTAATCAATTCTTGGCAGAGCAAATGGGTCCTTGGGACAGGCTTTATTGAGGCTTGTGTAGTCGATACACATCCGCCACTGCTTGTTCTTCTTCGGCACGAGCACTGGATTTGCCATCCATTCTGGAAAAAACACTTCCATAATGAAGCCGGCAGCCAGGAGCCGAGCTATCTCTTCTCCAACAACTCTCCTCTTCTCTTTTGACAGGGGCGCAAGGGTTGCCTGACGGGCTTCACATCAGACCAGACATGTAACTTGTTCTCGGCGAATTCCGTCGGTACATCTGCCATGTCTTTAGGGGACCATGCGAAGATGTCTCGATTCTCACGGTGGAAATCGACGAGCTCGCCTTCCTATTTGCTGTCAAGGTTTGTGCCCATGACAGTGTACCTCTCTGGGTGCTCCGGGTCCAAAGGTATCTTCTTTGTTTCTCTGGCCGGCTTGAATGATCCTTTTGCCTCCGACTCCTTGGGGTCGGGCGACATCTCGGGCTGCTTGCCGGCCATCGCCACAACTCGATCGAGAAGCCGCTTCTCAGCTGCGATCACCAAGGACTCGGCTAGCCGACTGCTTTCGGCCGCGCAAGCGGACGAATTTCCGTAGTGGCCGGCCACGGTCAGAATTCCCTTGGAACTCGGCATCTTCATCTTGAGGTAGGCGTAGTGGGGGACTGCCATGAACTTGGCCAAAGCAGGTTGGCCAAGCAACGCATGGTACGGGCTTTCAAGGTCCACCACTTCAAACCAAATTGGCTCTCGGCGGAAATGATCTTTGTCCCCAAAGAGGACGTCTACCAGAATCTTTCTGATTTGTGAGCAGGAAAGGCCGGGAACAATGCCGTGGAACACAGTCCGGCTGCTCTGAAGCTGTCTTCGCTTGATTCCTAATTTCTCCATCGTATCCTTGTACAGGATGTTGATGCTGCTGCCTCCGTCTATCAGCACTCGCGAGAAACGAGAGGCCCGCCTATCTGTGGCGAGCGTGGTGCCTAAGACCAAGGTGTAGGAGCCTGGACTCGGCATCACCTCTGGGTGATTGGCTCTGCTCCAACTGATGGGCCTTTCGGACCAGTGCATGAACTCTGGAGTGCTTGTCGCGACTGCATTCACTTGCTGCTGTTGGCGCCTGCTGCGTCGATCATCTGCCACACTGGTGAACACCACATAGGCTCTGTGCTCATCTGGGAACTCGTCTTGTACTGCGCCGACTGGCCTGACAGCCGGCTGCTGGGGCGGCGGTGGATGAGGCGGCCCAGCAGGCGGGGAGGGAGCAGGCCGTCTCCCTTGGCGATTCTGGTCAACCAGTGGAATTTCCGGGTGGTGTGGTTCGACGGCTTCGCACCGCTGTGGAACTTGTAGGGGCCATCCAGGGTCTGCTCGTAGGAGAAGGCCGGCAAACAGTTGGACTTGCCGCCGTTCTGCCGCTTCGCCGGAGGCGGTCCCTCCGGCTGTTGGTCTTCGACTGTCGCCACTTGCCTGCTGTTGGAAGCCGGCTGCGGGGTCTTGCGCTTGTGGTCGTTCTACTGTGGCCGTCGGCTGGTCTCCCTAGCCGGAGTTCTTGGAGCCTGAGGGGTGACTTTGCCAGTCACGTTGTGTCACACCCTAGCTAGTTCATGCATTAGAGTGTTGCATCATGTTTATTCTTTCATCAGAAACCTGAAATGGGGATGACAGAACCCCCAGCCCCCTCTGAAACCAACTAGGGTTTACTAAAATCGTTTTCAATGAACCTGAAATGCCCTTCTAAAATGCCCATCATTTTTGTCTTGGTTCAGAACCCCTGCCAAAAGTGATGCACATTTTCCTAGGTCATCTTAGGGTCTTTGAATTAAATCATAGATATTTGAATTTGGGCATTTAAAATTATATAAAATATTCAGATGCTCAAATATCTCCAAACTAAAATGTTTCATGTTGGAAATAATCCAACTATGGACCAGGAGTAGTTTGGTGATTTTAGGAGTTGCCTAAGTATTTTTAATAATTCAACAAAGTTGCAGAAGTATTAAAAAAACAGAAAACAGAGAAATAACAAAAAACCTTACCTGGCGCCCAGCACCCGGCCCACCTGCCGGCCCAGCCCAGCGCCGCGCCAGCGAGCTGCTTGCCGGCCAGGCAGGCAGGCAGGTGCTCGACGGCGAGCACCGCATGGGTGCCACGCACCTGCTCGCCGCCTCGCCGCTCCACTCGCCCGGCTAACGTCGTGGATCACTCCCCCTCTCTCCCCCGAACCCCCCAGACACCCCCTCTCCTCTCCAGCTCCTCCCCCTCGCGCCCCCCAGCCATGGCCGACGCCACCGCCGCCGTGCCTACGTCGTAGCCGCGCTCCCCGCCGCCCGTGCGTCTTCTCGTCGTGTCCAGGAGCTCCGCCGCCGTCCACTTCATCGAGCTAGCCGAGCCCCGTGTGCTCGTGCGGCCCGAGTCCACCGCACCGACCTCGCCCGAGTCCGCCGTCGCCGGAGATCCCCTTCAACGCCGTCGCCGCCTCAGCTCGTCCCCGACCCCGCCGGTGGCCTCTACGGGTGCGCTGTGAGCCTAGCTACCCCTCCTACCCTCCCTCTCTCGTTCCCGAGCCGTGTAGCCACCGCACGAAGACCACCCGCACGCACCGCCGCGGATCTCGTCGCCGACGTGCTCCCGGCCATCCTCCGGCCACTCCACGGTGTCCATCATGCTCACCACGTCACGTAGCACCTAACCAGCTACTCCCCGCACCTCACCGACCCCTCTAGCGTCAAGTTCGTCTTCGGCCGAACTCCGGTGGCCGCCAAAGTCGTCGCCGGCGCCAACTCCGGCCACCCCGACCCCAACGGACTCCACCAAGAGCTGCGGCTCCTCCTCAGCTCCACTCCGATGGCCTCCGCGACTCATTTGGTTGCCGGAACGGCCAAAACCACTTCCGCCGCCGCGTCGGGCTCGCCGGCGGCTAAACGCCGGTGCAGCCGACCTGGGTTTGACCACGGGTGGGCCCTGGTTGACTCTCCTGAGTCAATGACAGGTGGGGCCCAGCCCTGTTAACTAATTAGGATTAGTTTAAATTAATTTTAGTTTAGCTAATCACACTGACACGCGGGACCCACTGTCAGGTTTGACCCGGACCGTGTCCCGTTGACCTGCTGATGTCACACTGACGTCAGGCTGACGCAGTAATTGATTTTCTGGATTTAATCTAATATAGGAAATTCCAGAATATAGTTTAAACTTCAAAAATTCATAACTTTTAATCTGTAACTCCAAATCAGACAAGTTATATATGAAAAATGATCAGAAAAATTCAATCTATCCATCTGTACTATTTTCATGCATGATTAAACAAGTTAACTTGATGTTTAATGCAGAACAAGGTAAAACACTTTAAAGGGCCATGTATGAGTTTGAAATTTGAATCTTTGGTTCAAATTGGTTCAAACCCTTCTGGTCTTAGTTGCATTAGCCCAACACACTCATATTGCCATGTTTCATGCATGCATCATATTGTCGCACATTGTTTGGTGATGGTTGTGTATCGGTGTTCTTTGCGGCAGGTTCTGCCTCCGAGGAGTACCGTGATTACCCTAACGAAGAACCGTATCAGTGCATCGAACCATCAGGCAAGCAACCAACTATTTGATCATATCGATACAATCCCATGTTCTCGCTCCTGCTCTCTTTTACTGCATTAAGACAACGCGTTTCAAACTGCTGTGTGCTACGGTAGTTGAACCCACTTCCTCTGCATGACCTGTCATTGCCACAGTAACTAGATGAAACCCACTAGCATGTGTAGGAGTTGTTTGAGCCATATGTATGTGTTGTTCCTACCTTGCTATGCCTGCTATGCTTAGAGTCGTGTCAGGTCTGGTTCATCTGGGTGATGGACTAGAGTGAAATGATTATGTCGGTAATGAGAGTGGTGTGGTGAACACGATTTGGTAAAGGTATCGATGAGAGGCCATGTAGGAGTACATGGTGGGTTGTTTCATTGAAGCCGACCTTAAGCACTGAGATCTGTATGTGTGATTTAAGATTCAGCTACTACCATGCATCGGGCCCGAAACCAATGGACCCTCTCGACTTCTTATTCACCCTAGTTCTCTGTCCAGGAGTTGCAAGTAGTTTCTGGTGTTTGTAGCCTACTGGAGGCCGTGGACAGCGCTGACCGTAGGGGTGGGCTGTGATGCGGTAGGTACGTGGCACGGTGTACCGAATACCCGTTAGGTATCTCGGGAACCCTGTTCACATCGTTTGGGGCTGTGAGCGAAACCTCGGCCGGATCTCCTCATGGATGGAACCCGAATAGGCGATAAACCTGGACTAGAGACTTAGGTGATTAGGTAGGTCGTGGCCGACACCCACGTTGGGCTTCCGCTTGAAGGTTGCCGAGTACATGTCGTGTAAACGACGGTAAGTGGTGAGAGCGTGTATGAAGAAGTACACCCCTGCAGGGTTATCATGATCTATTCGAATAGCCGCGTCCGCGGTAAAGGACTACTTGGTTGCCTATACAGTTCATAGACAAGTAAATGGAAACTACTAAAAGCCTCAAGATAAGTGTGAGTGCCGAGGATGGCTCTTCCGTAGGAAGACGGAGGTGGATCCTCGGTAGTGTATTGAAGTGGTGAGTAGTGGACTCGTGTGCGCAAAACCATTTCAAGTTGGAGTCTCGTAGGATAGCCTAGCCAAGAGTCAAAGCTGGCTTGCTGCAATAACTCCACCAACCCTTCTTGATAATGTGCATGTATGTAGGATCTGATGTAAGTCTTGCTGAGTACCTTTGTACTCATGTTGCTATAATTTACATTTTTACAGAAGACGCTGCAACCCCTTCTGATGGGTTCTTCGTAGACGTTGACATCAATGAGTAGGCTAAGGCCCAGGTGGTGATCCTGAGCTTGTGAAGGACCACGTAGTATAGCTAGGCTTTCCAAGCCTCTTTTATTTTACTAGTTGTCTGTACTCAGACAAGTTACTTCCGCTGCTGGTTTGTATGACTGTATGACTTGAATGTTGGGTCGTGTGACCCGTACCTATGTGTATGTTATGTATGGCTCTCTGAGCCTTAAATAAAGTACTTGTGTCGTAGAGTCATGTTGTGATGCCATGTTGTATTTGCACATATCGAGCATATTGTGTGTATGTATTGAAATGCTTGGTATGTGTGGGATCTGACTATCTAGTCGTTTATCTTTAGTAGCCTCTCTTACCGGGAAATGTCTCCTAGTGTTACCACTGAGCCATGGTAGCTTGCTACTGCTCTGGAACACTTAGGCTGGCCGGCATGTGTCCTTCTTCGTTCCTGTGTCTGTCCCTTCGGGGAAATGTCACGCATTGAGTACCGGAGTCCTGTTAGCCCGCTACAGCCCGGTTTACCGGAGTCCTGCTAGCCCAGTGCTACAGCCCGGACCCACTTGCTGATGACCGACACGTTCGAAGCTGGGTCATGGATGCCTGTCCCTGTAAGTCTGTGCCACTTTGGGTTTACGACTAGTCATGTCAGCCCGGGCTCCTTATCATATGGATGCTAGCGACACTATCATATACGTGAGCCAAAAGGCGCAAACGGTCCCGGGCAAAGGTAAGGCGACACCCGTGGGGATACCGTGCGTGAGGCCGCAAAGTGATATGAGGTGTTACAAGCTAGATCGATGTGACATCGAGTCGGGGTCCTGACAGCGTTGGTATCAGAGCCGGACTGCCTGTAGGTTCTCCAAGCCAAACTGGTCGATGTTGAGTCTAGAAATTCTTTAGTTATATGTAGGGGAATTGTTTGTGGGTTGGAACGTAAGGCTCTTTTTACTCCTTTATCTTACGACATTCTGATCTCAGTCAGTCTATTCTTCCACGGGGGGTTAAGGAATTAGGATCTTTTCTCTCTATCAGGTTCACGTGTTACTAATCAGTAGTACCTTATAGGTTTGATGGATACAAGCCTAGTTCAGTTCTACTACCACATTATGTTGCTAGGATGGACTCAGAACTTGATATGATGTTGTTGAGTGTGTATGAAATCCTTTGTCAAATGTCTCAAAATCCTTTTTGAGCATTTACAGCTGTTATGCTGCCGAAATTTTGCTAGAAATTCTAATGCCTTGCATTATGGTTGTGCTTTCAGATGGCCACTCGCGACCTCAATCAAGTGGTTCGCCTGACTCGATGCCTAGATGTACCCGGCCATACCGCCATGTTGGTCAGGGTAATGACTGAGGCTGGATACCGTTGGTATCCTGAGTACACGGTCGAAGAGCAATTTCGAGACTTTAATCAAAGCCAGTATCTCTGCACTGTCAGGATATTTCCATCTTATCCTGGATCCACCGAGCCCCTTCACTGCTCCTATGGACTCGGGGTTACTATTGAGATGGCTGTGCAGGACGCCGCCTACTCTATGATGACCATCATGCGAGTCAGGTCTGGCCTATTTCGGGACTCTGATTTCCGGTATATGCCAGGATCACTTCCGGGAGCACAAGGGTATCTCCAGGCTATCTATGCTGACCCCACTCAGGAGGATTCACGGACTCGCACCACTGCTGAGATGCTCGAGGATAAGGACCGTGAAAATCGGGCCTTGAGGCTAGAGCTTTTCAATACCCGTGCTGACCATTGGGCCACATTGACTCGGTTTGCACCGGCGGTGCAAGCTGGATATTCGGATATGCGCGATCTCTATCCTGTGAGATCTGCTCTGCCAGACGTGATGGGTTGGCGTGATGTAGGAGGCATCACCCCACCTCGCGGTCCCCGCAGGCCACCGTCTGTTGGTCCAAGACCTCATCCTAGCCCCTATGGTCCACAAGCTCCGCGAGATCGTCTGTTCCCGGATGATCATGTTGAGCTTCCAGGCTATGGAGGTGACTTCTACGAGGACTACTACGGATCGGTCTGAGTTAGTGGTAGTATCACTAGTTCGTACTAGCTGTGTCGTCTATCGTCCTGCGTGACTCGTGGGATATGACCTAGTTTGTACCGCCTTCCGGAGGTGTAGAAAAATAATGTATAGGAGCTTGGGATGCCTCCGATGAGATGTAATCCTCTTTTCACCGTAATAGTACCTTGTTTGGTCTTGTACTAAACCTTGTATGGTGTGTATGACGATGGAATAAAAGAAGCAGTTTCTGTATCTACCATGTCATACGGATGATCATCTTGCATTCCGAGTTATTCCTTACATTCTGTATCCTATGTCGGAATCTTATCATTCTGACTAAATCATTGTCTTGTTTACCTAGGATGGTCAACACGCGCAATAACCCTGCTCCTCAAGAGCAGGCCGAAGGCAGTGAAGTCAGGAATGCAAATCTGCCTCATCCTCCTTCCCTAGCCGAGGTTATGCTGGAAGCCGAGAGAAACAAGCGGGAGACCAACCGTTTGTTGGAGCGTATTGAACAGAACACAGCACGCCATCAGAGAAATAACTTGGTGTCACTCAGTGATTTCATCAAGTTACATCCACCCACGTTCCACCACTCCGTCGAGCCTCTCGACGCTGATGACTGGCTTCGCAGTATTTCTCACAAACTGCGTTCCGCGCTAGTAGCTGAGGCTGACAAGGTCACCTTTGCTGCATATCATCTTGAAGGCCCCGCCAGTCTATGGTGGGAGAATTATGGAGCTATGCGCCCAGCGGGCCATGTCACTACTTGGGCTGAATTCAGCGAGGCTTTCCGTGAACATCACATTCCGGAGGGTCTCATGGACCGTAAACGTGAGGAATTTTGCAGTTTCACTCAAGGCCGACTCTCTGTGGATGCTTACAGCAGGGAGTTCGGTAACCTCGCACGATATGCAACTGAGGAAGTTTCTACTGATGCCAAGAAGCAAGCAAGGTTCCGTAAGGGACTTAGTCCTGAGCTTCGCCGCGACCTCCGTCTGCATGAGTGCACATCTTTTCAGAAGCTTGTTAACAAGGCCATCAGTGCTGAGACTGGTCAGACTGATTATGACGCAACACGCAAGCATGGCCGTGACGTGGGTTCCTCATCCGGTGCTGGCCCTCAGAAGCGCCGCGTGTGGGTGCCTAACACTGCCCTGCCACCCAGGTTCACACCGAGGCCATCCTTCCAGGCGCCTCGCCCCGTTCAACAGTCTGCACCAGCCAAGCCCTATGGTGGTCCAACCAACAGTGCTCCTCCACGTACCAGTTCCGTGACTTGCTTTAAGTGTGGGGAATCTGGCCACTATATGCGCGAGTGTCCCCAGACCAACCCCAACCAACCTGCTAAAGCTGTTGGCCGTGGCAAGCCGACAGGTAAAGTGTTCTACGCCAAGCCGGCCACCGCTGCACGTGGCCATGTCAACTGTATCTCTGCCGAAGAAGCTCAAGAGGATCCCAACGTCGTTCTCGGTACGCTCCTTGTTAATTGCCACCCGGCATCTGTTCTTTTCGATACAGGAGCATCTCATTCATTTATATCCGAGAGCTATGCTCGTCTGCATAACACCACATTCTGTGAGATGCCCACCTCTATGGTAATTCAAACTCCGGGATCCAAATGGCAAACCTCTAGGGTAAGCCATGGAAATGAAATCCAAGTCGACAGACTTGTTTTTCTCGCATCTTTGATAGCCCTTAAATCTTCAGATATTAATATCATCTTGGGTATGGACTGGATGTCAGCCCATCATGCCAACATTGATTGCTTCTCTAGGACTGTTCAACTCACCCATCCTTCGGGGAAGATAGTCAATGTCTTGACCCGAATAGCCAAGCGACAGTTATATTCTCTTAACGCCAGCCCTTTGCCAGACCTTGAGGACGTCCCGGTAGTCCGTGACTTTCCGGATGTCTTCCCAGAGGAATTGCCAGGTGTTCCACCTGACAGGGATGTGGAGTTCGTAATAGACCTCATTCCAGGAACCGTCCCGATTGCTAGAAGACCCTATAAGATGGCACCACTAGAACTAGCCGAGCTTAAGAAACAACTCGATGAGTCCTTGAAAAAGGGTTTCATCCGACCTAGTTCATCTCCGTGGGCTTGCCCCGTCCTCTTCGTCAAGAAGAAGGATGGTACGGACCGGATGGTTGTAGATTATCGACCTGTCAATTTGGTCACAATCAAGAACAAATATCCGCTCCCCAGGATCAACGACCTGTATGATCAGCTCGCTGGATCCTCAGTCTTCTCCAAAATGGATTTGAGGTTGGGCTACCATCAAATCAAAATCAGGAACGGGGACATTCCTAAAACGGCCTTTGTTACTCGTTATGGCCAATACGAGTACACCGTCATGTCCTTCGGTTTAACCAACGCTCCAGCCACTTTTCTCGGTTGATGAACTCAATCTTCATGGAGTATTTGGATAAATTCGTCGTGGTTTACCTCGATGATATACTCATCTACTCCAAGAACGAGGAAGAACATGCCGAACATCTAAGGCTAGTGTTGAAGAAACTTCGAGAGCATCGTCTTTATGCCAAATTCTCTAAATGTGAATTTTGGTTGTCAGAAGTGACCTATCTGGGTCATGTAATATCTGGTAAAGGTATTGCTGTTAACCCTGAGCGAGTTCAAGCCGTCCTTAATTGGACTCCACCTGAATCGGTCAAGCAAGTTCGGAGTTTTCTGGGCTTAGCGAGCTATTGCCGTCGCTTTGTCGAAAACTTCTCCAAAGTTGCAAAACCTCTAACCGAACTCCTCAAGAAAGATAAAAAGTTCGAATGGACTCCACAATGTGAGCACAGCTTTCAGGAACTGAAAAGACGCCTGACTTCTGCTCCCGTACTGGTACCGCCAGACTTCTCCAAGGACTTCGTTATCTACTGCGACGCCTCGCGACAAGGACTAGGTTGCATTCTCATGCAAGATCGACACGTAATTGCTTACGCTTCACGGCAATTGCACCCACATGAGGAGAATTATCCTACTCATGATCTAGAGCTTGCAGCCGTAGTCTATGCACTTAAAACCTGGCGACATTACCTTCTTGGTAATCGTTGCGAAATATTCACTGATCACCAAAGTCTGAAGTACATCTTCACCCAACCGGATTTGAATCTCAGGCAAAGACGTTGGGTTGAGTTGATCACAGATTTCGACTTAGGAATAACTTACACCCCAGGGAAAGCCAACGTCATGGCTGATGCGCTAAGTCGTAAATCTTATTGTAACAACCTGATGTTACAACAAAGTCAACCGCTTCTCCATGAGGAATTTCGGAAGCTTAACCTTCACATTGTTCCTCAAGGTTTTCTTTCCACCTTGGTGGCGAAACCTACCCTTACGGATCAGATCATCAAAGCACAGAAGGTAGATCCGGGAATTTCCCGCATCAAGAGAAACATCAAGAAAGGAGTTGCGAACTGTTTCTCCATTGATGATCAAGGGGTCGTATACTTCGGGAATCGACTAGTGGTTCCCAAGGTGCGAAACCTGAGACGATTGATCCTTAAGGAAGCTCATGAATCTCCTCTCACCATTCATCCCGGTAGTACCAAGATGTATCAGGACCTACGCCAGAGGTTCTGGTGGACTAGGATGAAGAGAGAAATTGCTCAGTATATTGCTAATTGCGACGTCTGTCGTCGTGTAAAAGCAGAGCATCAACGGCCTGCTGGCACCCTTCAACCCCTAGCTATTCCTGAATGGAAATGGGATAAAATTGGTATGGATTTCATTACCGGTTTTCCCAGGACCAAGAGAGGGAATAATGCTATCTTCGTCGTTGTCGATCGTCTTTCCAAGGTAGCCCATTTCTTACCTGTTCGTGAGAGTATAACTGCTAGTCAATTGGCAGACTTATACATCTCCCGAATAGTGTCTCTCCATGGTGTTCCTTTGGAAATTAACTCGGATCGAGGAAGTCTTTTCACCTCTCGATTTTGGGAAAGTTTCCAAAATGCTATGGGAACCCGCCTTTCCTTTAGCACCGCTTTTCACCCTCAATCGAGTGGTCAAGTAGAACGCGTCAACCAGATTCTAGAAGACATGCTTCGAGCCTCTGTTATCTCATTCGGAATGGATTGGGAGAAGTGCCTTCCATTTGCCGAATTCGCTTACAACAACAGCTATCAATCTAGCTTGGGTAAAGCCCCTTTTGAAGTTCTCTATGGACGACGGTGTCGAACACCCCTTAACTGGTCAGAAACCGGGGAAAGACAATTCTTTGGCCCGGATATGATTCAGGAAGCAGAAGAGCAAGTTCGCATCGTTCGTGAAAAGTTGAAAACAGCCCAATCTCGTCAAAAGAGTCAATATGACCGAAAACATAAGGCTATGACTTTCGAGGTTGACGAGAAGGCTTACCTTCGGGTTACTCCTCTAAAGGGAACCCATCGTTTCGGTATCAAGGGCAAATTGGCTCCTCGTTACATTGGACCTTTTCGCATTCTCGCTAAACGAGGAGAAGTTGCCTACCAGTTGGAACTACCTCCGCATCTCTCCAGAGTCCACGATGTCTTCCACGTTTCTCAACTCAGGCGTTGCTTCTCGGATCCTATCCGTGGAGTGGACCACGAAACGCTTGATCTCCAAGATAATCTCACGTATCGAGAGTACCCCATTCGTATCCTCGATCAGGCCGAGCGTACCACTCGACGTCATAATATCAAGTTTCTCAAAGTTCAATGGTCGCACCATTCTGAGGATGAAGCAACTTGGGAAAGGGAGGATCGTCTTCGACTCGAGTATCCCGCCCTCTTTCCAGAGGAACCCAAATCTCGGGACGAGATTCTTTTGAGTGGGGGTGAGTTGTCACACCCTAGCTAGTTCATGCATTAGAGTGTTGCATCATGTTTATTCTTTCATCAGAAACCTGAAATGGGGATGACAGAACCCCCAGCCCCCTCTGAAACCAACTAGGGTTTACTAAAAACTTTTTCAATGAACCTGAAATGCCCTTCTAAAATGCCCATCATTTTTGTCTTGGTTCAGAACCCCTGCCAAAAGTGATGCACATTTTCCTAGGTCATCTTAGGGTCTTTGAATTAAATCATAGATATTTGAATTTGGGCATTTAAAATTATATAAAATATTCAAATGCTCAAATATCTCCAAACTAAAATGTTTCATGTTGGAAATAATCCAACTATGGACCAGGAGTAGTTTGGTGATTTTAGGAGTTGCCTAAGTATTTTTAATAATTCAACAAAGTTGCAGAAGTATTAAAAAAACAGAAAACAGAAAAATAACAAAAACCTTACCTGGCGCCCAGCACCCGGCCCACCTGCCGGCCCAGCCCAGCGCCGCGCCAGCGAGCTGCTTGCCGGCCAGGCAGGCAGGCAGGTGCTCGACGGCGAGCACCGCATGGGTGCCACGCACCTGCTCGCCGCCTCGCCGCTCCACTCGCCCGGCTAACGTCGTGGATCACTCCCCCTCTCTCCCCCGAACCACCCCAGACACCCCCTCTCCTCTCCAGCTCCTCCCCCTCGCGCTCCCCAGCCATGGCCGACGCCACCGCCGCCGTGCCTACGTCGTAGCCGCGCTCCCCGCCGCCCGTGCGTCTTCTCGTCGTGTCCAGGAGCTCCGCCGCCGTCCACTTCATCGAGCTAGCCGAGCCCCGTGTGCTCGTGCGGCCCGAGTCCACCGCACCGACCTCGCCCGAGTCCGCCGTCGCCGGAGATCCCCTTCAACGCCGTCGCCGCCTCAGCTCGTCCCCGACCCCGCCGGTGGCCTCTACGGGTGCGCTGTGAGCCTAGCTACCCCTCCTACCCTCCCTCTCTCGTTCCCGAGCCGTGTAGCCACCGCACGAAGACCACCCGCACGCACCGCCGCGGATCTCGTCGCCGACGTGCTCCCGGCCATCCTCCGGCCACTCCACGGTGTCCATCATGCTCACCACGTCACGTAGCACCTAACCAGCTACTCCCCGCACCTCACCGACCCCTCTAGCGTCAAGTTCGTCTTCGGCCGAACTCCGGTGGCCGCCAAAGTCGTCGCCGGCGCCAACTCCGGCCACCCCGACCCCAACGGACTCCACCAAGAGCTGCGGCTCCCCCTCAGCTCCACTCCGATGGCCTCCGCGACTCATTTGGTGGCCGGAACGGCCAAAACCACTTCCGCCGCCGCGTCGGGCTCGCCGGCGGCTAAACGCCGGTGCAGCCGACCTGGGTTTGACCACGGGTGGGCCCTGGTTGACTCTCCTGAGTCAATGACAGGTGGGGCCCAGCCCTGTTAATTAAATAGGTTTAGTTTTAATTAAACTTTAACTAAACTAATCACACTGACACGCGGGACCCACTGTCAGGTTTGACCCGGACCGTGTCCCGTTGACCTGCTGATGTCACACTAACGTCAGGCTGACGCAATAAATTAATTTCTGGATTTAATCTAATATAGGAAATTCCAGAATATAGTTTAAACTTCAAAAATTCATAACTTTTAATCTGTAACTCCAAATCAGACAAGTTATATATGAAAAATGATCAAAAAAATTCAATCTATCCACCTGTACTATTTTCATGCATGATTAAAGAAGCTAACTTGATGTTTAATGCAGAACAAGGTAAAACACTTTAAAGGGCCATGTATGAGTTTGAAATTTGAATCTTTGGTTCAAATTGGTTCAAACCCTTCTGGTCTTAGTTGCATTAGCCCAACACACTCATATTGTCGCACACTGTTTGGTGATGGTTGTGTATCGGTGTTCTTTGCGGTAGGTTCTGCCTCCAAGGAGTACCGTGATTACCCTAACGAAGAACCATATGAGTGCATCGAACCATCAGGCAAGCAACCAACCATTTGATCATATCGATACAATCCCATGTTCTTGCTCCTGCTCTCTTTTACTGCATTAAGACAACGCGTTCCAAACTGCTGTCTGTTACGGTAGTTGAACCCATTTCCTCTGCATGACCTGTCATTGCCAGAGTAACTAGATGAAACCCACTAGCATGTGTAGGAGTTGTTTGAGCCATATGTATGTGTTGTTCCTACCTTGCTATGCCTGCTATGCTTAGAGTCGTGTCAAGTCTGGTTCATCTGGGTGATGGACTAGAGTGAAATGATTATGTCGGTAATGAGAGTGGTGTGGTGAACACGATTTGGTAAAGGTATCGATGAGAGGCCATGTAGGAGTACATGGTGGGTTGTTTCATTGAAGCCGACCTTAAGCACTGAGATCTGTATGTGTGATTTAAGATTCAGCTACTACCATGCATTGGGCCCGAAACCAATGGACCCTCTCGACTTCTTATTCACCCTAGTTCTCTGTCCAGGAGTTGCAAGTAGTTTCTGGTGTTTGTAGCCTACTGGAGGCCGTGGACAGCGCTGACCGTAGGGGTGGGCTGTGATGCGGTAGGTACGTGGCACGGTGTACCGAATACCCGTTAGGTATCTCGGGAACCCTGTTCACATCGTTTGGGGCTGTGAGCGAAACCTCGGCCGGATCTCCTCATGGATGGAACCCGAATAGGCGATAAACCTGGACTAGAGACTTAGGTGATTAGGTAGGTCGTGGCCGACACCCACGTTGGGCTTCCGCTTGAAGGTTGCCGAGTACATGTCGTGTAAACGACGGTAAGTGGTGAGAGCGTGTATGAAGAAGTACACCCCTGCAGGGTTATCATGATCTATTCGAATAGCCGCGTCCGCGGTAAAGGACTACTTGGTTGCCTATACAGTTCATAGACAAGTAAATGGAAACTACTAAAAGCCTCAAGATAAGTGTGAGTGCCGAGGATGGCTCTTCCGTAGGAAGACGGAGGTGGATCCTCGGTAGTGTATTGAAGTGGTGAGTAGTGGACTCGTGTGCGCAAAACCGTTTCAAGTTGGAGTCTCGTAGGATAGCCTAGCCAAGAGTCAAAGCTGGCTTGCTGCAATAACTCCACCAACCCTTCTTGATAATGTGCATGTATGTAGGATCTGATGTAAGTCTTGCTGAGTACCTTTGTACTCATGTTGCTATAATTTACATTTTTACAGAAGACGCTGCAACCCCTTCTGATGGGTTCTTCGTAGACGTTGACATCAATGAGTAGGCTAAGGCCCAGGTGGTGATCCTGAGCTTGTGAAGGACCACGTAGTATAGCTAGGCTTTCCAAGCCTCTTTTATTTTACTAGTTGTCTGTACTCAGACAAGTTACTTCCGCTGCTGGTTTGTATGACTGTATGACTTGAATGCTGGGTCGTGTGACCCGTACCTATGTGTATGTTATGTATGGCTCTCTGAGCCTTAAATAAAGTACTTGTGTCGTAGAGTCATGTTGTGATGCCTGTTGTATTTGCACATATCGAGCATATTGTGTGTATGCTTGAAATGCTTGGTATGTGTGGGATCTGACTATCTAGTTGTTTATCTTTAGTAGCCTCTCTTACCGAGAAATGTCTCCTAGTGTCTCCACTGAGCCATGGTAGCTTGCTACTGCTCCGGAACACTTAGGCTGGCCGGCATGTGTCCTTCTTCATTCCTGTGTCTGTCCCTTCGGGGAAATGTCACGAATTGAGTACCGGAGGCCTGTTAGCCCGCTACAGCCCGGGTTACCGGAGTCCTGCTAGCCCAGTGCTACAGCCCGGACCCACTTGCTGATGACCGACACGTTCGTTGCTGGGTCATGGATGCCTGTCCCTGTAAGTCTGTGCCACTTTGGGTTTACAACTAGTCATGTCAGCCCAGGCTCCTTATCACATGGATGCTAGCGACACTATCATATACGTGAGCCAAAAGGCGCAAACGGTTCCGGGCAAAGGTAAGGCGACACCCATGGGGATACCGTGCGTGAGGCCGCAAAGTGATATGAGGTGTTACAAGCTAGATCGATGTGACATCGAGTCGGGGTCCTAACACTCTGACTTGAATCTCCGCCTTCATGGAGGAGTCAGCCGTGGCATACTTATCTACTATGATCAGCAGTTCATCGAGGGTCTCCGGCTCATCGCAGAGAAGCTTGTGCTTGAGGAGGGTGCCTTCCCTGCACCCGGCAGTAAAGTACTCAATGGCCTGCACCTCATGCACACCCTCACAGGAGTTCCGAAGCTCGGCCCAGCGCGTGAGGTAGTCGCGAGTGGAGTCGTTGGGGCCTTGCACGCACAAGGAGAGTTGACGAGGCTTGGTAGGTCGCTTGTACGTGCTCGTGAAATTGCGGACGAAGGCCTCGGCAAAGTCGACCCAGCTGTTGATGCTACGGGGCTTCAGACTGTTCAACCATGTCCGGGTCGTGCCCTGGAGCATGAGCGTAACATATCTCACGGCAACACGCTTGTTGCCGTTTGCTATGTTGACGGCTGTGGAGTAGTCAATCAGCCAGTCCTCCGGCATCACGGTGCCAGTGTATTTGGGCGTGTCTCGGGGGAGCGTGAACCCTTTGGGAAAGGGCTCATCTCGGATGCGGGGTCCAAAGCAGGGAGGACCCAACTCGTCTTCTTCTTCCAGCGCCAGGGATCGGTGGAGTCGGTCGATCCGGTGGTGGGCATTGTTCTCTCCAACTCCCTCTCGGCGGCCAAGACGGTCGCCGAGAGTCGGATGTTCCACGGGCGGCAGGGAGACTCGCCTTTCTCTGCGAGGAGAGGAAGGCAGATAGTCGTCCCGCCGTTCTACCGCTTTGGGGCGGCCGTCTTGGTCACGTTCGATGGTGATGCGAGTCCGACTGTGGCTGACGGCCGGCTCCTTGTCCTTCTTTCCGCGGGCCCCGCCAGTCGGCGTCTGAGACGTCGCGCCTTGGTCTCGGCGGGGTGGCGGGTCGTCGTTTTTTCGCCGCTGCGCCTCCATGCGGCAGTCGGCTTCGTTCTGCACGGCAGCCGCATCGAGGAGCTGCTGAACTCGCTCCGTCATCAGGCTGCGCTCTTCGCCCTCGAAGTTGTCGAGCTCGTCCGCCGCTGCCTGGGCGGCGCGGATGTTCTCCGCGGGCGTGGCATACACAGGGCGATCTGCCCCGAACAAGTTGGCGATTGCCGCGCCGCGTTGCCGGACCACGCCTACGCAGCTAGTCCCGGTCGGAGCTGGCGAGCCGCCCACGGCGCGATCCATCTCGTGCTAGTAGGCTTCTGACAAGCGCCTCATGCTTGCCAACTTCTTCGCGCCCTCGATGAGCTGAAGGCGGCGTGCCTCTAGCGTCTCGGCGTTAGCGTCTCCCAGAATCGGCGCGGTTAGGTCTCGTAGGGCCTCATTGAGTGGGTCATGAGCTCCCTCACCGGAACGCTCGCCATGATCGAGGACGAGAACTTCCGTGACGGTGCTTCTGCCGCTCCCCGCGCAAGGGAGCGGCTTGTCATAGACCACCATGTTGGTGGGAAACGTGTCGAGCGACGCGGTGTCGGAGTCGACCAGCATCGGGTCGATGGATCCTATGGACTCCAGGTCCACGGTAGGCTCCCCGGCAACATGGAGTTGGTCGAGGAGACCCGCGAGGAGGCTCTCGGGGCCACTCGTGCTTGCGTCGGACGCAGGCTCATCGCCGATAAGCTTGGCGAGGCAGCGGGCCGCGCAGGCGATCTCAGCGCCGTGCAGCGCGTCAGCGCAGGCTGCATCTGGCGTGCCGGGCTGGCTGCGCTTGCCAGGGAGGAAAAGGGTTCCTGTCCAGAGCAGGTCTCCGAAAGACAGTGCACCTCGCCCCACGGTGGGCGCCAAATGTCGGGGGTTGGGTACGACATATGCCAAAGGATGGCTTATCATGGTGGGAGCGAGTAGAACGTCGCCGGTGCCCGGAAGCGGGATGAGGCGAAGACATGCACGCCGGCGGATCTTACCCAGCTTCAGGGCTCTCCGAGGAGACAACACCCCTACTGCTGCTCTGCGGGGTCTCCGCATGGTCACTATGGCGAAGTGGGCACAATGGTGCTCCTGGAGTTGTATCTGGAGGTAGGAGAGGGCAAGGCTAGCTCTCTCCTTCCTACGCTCTAAGGTCTAATGCTATCTGGGTCCGAACCCTTTGCATGGGCTTCCTCAAGGGTTTATATAGGCCTACCCCCCAGGGATACAATGGTAATCTGGCTGGGCGCGGGTCCCAGCCGTCTGTCTCTCAGGCCGTTGTCCTCTCCGCCGTCTACTAGGGCCCGCCGACTGGCGGGCCTCGCGGACAGGCCTGATACTGTAGCGGTACTCCTGATGACGCTGGCTTGGTCATGTGGTCATGGCAACAGCGCCGCCGTCTGGCGTGCGTTCACTGTCGCCAATCCCCATCTTGTCTGATTAATGGCGTGCGGGGCACGTGGGAGGGGTCGGCTGACTCCAGGGGGCCGGCTCCCACGGGTCCCTCTCCAGGGCGCTCGTGCCGTCTTCTGTCTACCCACTGACAGGCGGCCTCGCCGTCCTTGGGTCGTACAGGCAGGCGTCGTGGGCACAGTGCACCACCCACTGTGGCTGAGGTCAGGGCAGGCATGGCAACAGTGCCACGCCACGCCGGAGATCTTCAGCGATACGGCTTACTGTAGCCATACCAGTCGCTTGTAAGCAGGGGGGATGGCCACGCCGTGGCCGTACCCCGCCTCGACTTTCGAGACGAGGGTGGAGTCACGGGACGACTCTCCATAGCCGGCCTCTATGGAAGTCGCCGGCCATGAGTCGGCTTATCTTGGAGTCGCCGTCTAGCACCCGGCTTATCTTGGAGTCGCCGTCTGGGACTCGGCTTATCTTGGAGTCGCCGTCTGGGACTCGTCTTAGCTTGGAGTCGTCCCTGGGGCTCGGCATATCTTGGAGTCGCCATCTGGGACTTGGCTTATCTTGGAGTCGTCCCTGGGACTCGGCATGAGCGGCGCTACTTGTCCCAATGTCTTGAAAGGTTCTGGGGCTCGGGTTAGCCTACCCGTGGCCCATTACTCCGACACCTTCGACCATCAGGATTACTCTAGGAGTATCCGGAACGCAGGCTGGACTGCCTTAGTCTTACATCCGATAATTGACGGACTCCACCTCACACAAGTCCTAATGGACGGCGGCAGTGATCTAAACCTGCTATACCAGGACACAGTCCGCAAAATGGGGATAAACCCAACAAAAAATCACCATGGCAACACTTCCTTTCAAGGGGTAACGCCAGGCCCAGATACCCATTGTATGGGTTCTCTCCTGCTGGAAGGTATGTTCGGCTTCCCCGACAACTTCCGCCGCGAAAATCTAACCTTTCACATAGCCCCATATACAAGTAGCTATCAAGCACTACTGGGACGTGAAGCTTTCGCCCGCTTTGACGCAATACCACATTATGCCTCCCTTACACTTAAAATGCCCGGTCCACGAGGCATCATCTCATTAAAGGGAAATATCGAGTGTTCCTCGAGCACAGAAGACTGTGCGGCTGCCTTGACAGCCACACACTAAACCAGCTTTACTAGTCAAAGCACCTGAACAGGTCGTTCAGACCCCGGACATGGCTAGACAAGTCCGGCGTAAACATACAAAGGCTTACTAGCCGCACACCCCCGTACAAGGGGCTCCGCGCGTATACAACAAAAGACAATAAAGCTCAATTCTACCCATTTTCCGAATTATACTTTGTTTAATTAGTATAACATAGCTTTTCGCACGATTGTTTTCAACTAAGTTCCTCTCTTTTACAGATGAGCACCGTGCTACACCGTCCAGGATACGGCACAACGGAGACACAGGTGCAGACGTGCAGTAGGGACCCATTCCAAGGATTCTTTTCAGATTAAGATCCTGCGTAAACCTTTTTTACCGTCTCTTGTTGACAACATCCCCCGGTTTCTTTTTATAACCGAGTAGGAGGCTGGCGTCTTGGCATTTGGCCACGTTAGAATTTTGCGCGTACCTGGACACCATGGGCTTCTTACCAAGGGCGTTGTTCAGCCCGTTTTAATAAAGACCGAACACCTTAGGGAGTGTTCGGCGTCGCGAGTTTGGCCTTATATGCATCAGCTCCGAATCATGTCTTTGGTCAAATGTTGGGTTTGCCTGGCTCCTGTGTTATGCTGCCTTATGTTCCGCTCTATCGGCTAAGGCGGCACCAGGAAAACTACTGCGATTGTGCCCCGGTTCGGCCAGGCAAGCACCTCAGTAGAGAAAGCCGAAAACTAATTGTCATGATACACACTAAAAGAAATATGTCAACTAGTGACCTTCTGTCAGTGACCCTGGAAGAATTGGTCATAGATCTATGACCATTTGAGACCAATTGGTCAAAAGCTGTTCCGGGGGCTCCAAACTCTAAACCATTGCGACCATTTTGGTCAGAAATGTCATAATTTCCTTACACCAAATGGTCACAAAGCAAACCGGGCTGGTCCGCTGCCTTATTTCTAGTTGTTAACGACCAAAATAGATGGTCATAGCCTTGTAGATTGTGGTTGGTTGTGATGACTAGGCGCCACCTCATCAGTTTTGCCTATGTGTCATGTCCATGTGGCAGTTTTTGCCCTAGGTTGTGAAGCAAACTTTATTTCTGTCATTCCAAAAATTCCCAAAAAAATCTCATAAATTGTTTGGATCATGTCTTCATCAAATATGTCAAAAACCTTCCTTGCCTAGTTCAAAATAACTCAAAATATTCATTTTCCTATTCTTTTTAGAGCAGCACTTTGTGAAGGAAGTGTTATTTATATATTCTTGATTTCCCTAAAAATTTGTGAATACAGTCTTCTTAGTAACTGATCATCCTTAGCCAAAACTCATGCCCATTAGCCATGTGCATTTCCCGTACCGCAAATCAAACACTTGGCTGCTTATTCATGTTTGAGCATCGATCGGTCTCCTCGTGAGAATCTTATGTTATAATTTTCTTCCTAGCATCTACCTTCGGAGTGAACAACCCACTAGACATGCCTAGGCCTCCCAGAACGCATGGCAACACCACGGTCACGCGGTGACTACGCGGAGGGCATGCGAGCTTATGCGCTCTAGAGTTGGGGCCCTCAGCCACCTCCAAACCTCGATGTCTCGCCATCAAACCATCTATTTCTGATTAAATAGATACTTATTTACCTAGAAATGATTTTTGGAAAAAAATAAATAGCAAACTATGAGGCACCTGCAGTTCAAATTTGACCCGCTTCCACCTGAATCAGCGGGAATTTGTCTTTTTCACCAGAGGTGGATCAAAACTTCTGACACCCAACCATTTTGTCAATTGTGCATTATATATGGCCTAGTATTTTATAAAATTGATTAGGTCCAATTTTGCAACAATTATTTGGTAGTTCCTTCATAAAAAACCTCCTTTTGGGCACTCGCAAAATGAAAAATGAATTTTCCGTGCAAAGAAAATGAAAACTTCCTTAGGCAACATTGTTTGGAATTCCAAGATGCACCATCGTGCACAATATGAGATCATTTGAACAAACTATGCCATGAATGTGGCCATAAGATTGATCATTTGGCTTGAAAGCCATGAATCTTCATGCATGATAGCTCATTTCTGAGAACAATTTTTAAAATAATTACCGTATTACAAGTTTATTATTTTTCTTGGAAACTTGGTCACATATAATGACACAATGCGAAGGTTTTCCAATATTTTGATTTTCTTTGAATTTTTTATGCCCGTTTCAAAATGCGGTCAAAACGGCGGGCTTGACCGTTCCTAGCTAGTGGTTGAATCTTGGAATTTTTTTTGGTGTTTCTATGATTAAATAGATACTTATGTACCTAGAAATGATTTTTGGAAAAAATAAAGAGCAAACTATGAGGCAGCTACAATTCAAATTTGACCCGTTTCCAACTGAATCGATGACAATTTGTCTTTTTCACCAGAGGTAGATCAAAACTTTTTTCACGAAACCATTTTGTCAATTGTGCATTATATATGGCCTAGTATTTTATAAAAATGATTTGTTCCAATTTTGCAACAATTATTTGGTAGTTCGTTCACAAAAAAAACTCCTTTTGGGCACTCGGAAAATGAAAAATGAATTTTCCGTGCAAAGAAAATGAAAACTTCCTTAGGCAACATTGTTTGGAATTCCAAGATGCACCCTTGTGCACAGTATGAGATCATTTGAACAAACTATGCCATGAATGTGGCCATAAGATTGATCATTTGGCTTGAAAGCCATGAATCTTCACGCATGATAGCTCATTTCTGAGAACACTTTTTTTTTAAATAATTACTGTATTACAAGTTTATTATTTTTCATGGAAACATGGTCACATATATTGACACAATGCAAAGGTTTTCCAATTTTTTGATTTTTTTTGAATTTTTTATGCCCGTTTCAAAATGCTGTCAAAACGGCGGGCTTGACCGTTCCTATCTAGTTGTTGAATCTTGGAAATTTTTTGGTGTTTCTATGATTAAATAGGTACTTATGTACCTAGAAATGATTTTTGGAAAAAATAAAGAGCAAACTATGAGGCAGCTGTAGTTCAAATTTGACCCGCTTCTAACTGAATCGATGGGAATTTGTCTTTTTCACCAGAGGTGGATCACAACTTTTGACACCCAACCATTTTGTCAATTGTGCATTAAATATGGACTACTATTTTATAAAAATGATTTGGTACAATTTTGCAACAAATATATGGTAGGTGCTTCACAAAAAAACCTCATTTCGGGCACTCGGAAAATGGAAAATTAATTTTCCGTGCAAAGAAAATGAAAACTCCCTATGGCAACATTGCTTGGAATTCCAAGATGCACCCTTGTGCACAATATGAGTTCATTTGAACAAACTATGCCATGAATGTGGCCATGAGATTGAGCGTTTGGGTTGAAATCCATGAATCTTCACACATGATAGCTCATTTCTGAGAACACTTTTCTAAAATAATTTCCATATTACAAGTTTATTATTTTTCCTGGAAACTTGGTCACATATAATGACACAATTTGAAGGTTTTCCAATTTTTTGATTTTTTTTTGAATTTTTTATGTCCGTTTCAAAATGCGGTCAAAACGGCGGGCTTGACCGTTCCTAGCTAGGGGTTGAATCTTGAAATTTTTTTGGTGTTTCTCTGATTGAATAGGTACTTATGTACCTAGAAATGATATTTGGAAAAAATAAATAGCAAACTATGAAGCAGCTGTAGTTCAAATTTGGCGAGCTTCCAACTGAATCGGCGGAAATTTGTCTTTTTCACGAGAGGTGGATTAAAAGTTTTGACACCCAACCATTTGGTTATTTGTACATTAAATATGGTCTAGTATTTTAGTAAAATGATTTGATGCAATTTTGCAACAAATATTTGGTATGTTCTTCACAAAAAAACTCATTTTGAGCACTCGAAAAATGAAAAATGAATTTTCCTGCAAAGAAAATGAAAAGTTCCTTATCACTATTTTGTTATTTTTTTCTTCTAAAAACTAGGTCACATTTGATGACATGATGAGAAGGTTTTTCATTTGTTTCATTTTTTTCCAATTTATCAAGTCAAGTAAATAGCTAAGATGATCTAACATCTTATTTTTAAATTTATCACGACCAATTCAATTGGTCATAATATTGTATTGCCTTCTGATTGGTTCCTGGAGAGGCCGGTCATCGCGCTGGAGGCGCTGCTCCTGCCGCGTCTTCATCGTCTTCTCCTTCATAGTCACCAACCGCGTCCGGACCTCCCCCAAAGGCGAATCGGTGATGAGTTCCACCGGAGGCGTCGCTGGCGGCGGCAAGGCGAAGGCGACCAAGTCGGTGTCGCGGTCGTCCAAGGCCGGGCTCCAGTTCCCCGTCGGCTGCATCGCGTGCTACCTCAAGGCCGACAAGTACGCTGAGCGCGACGCCGACTTCCTTGTCTCTACTTCCCCTTCCCCAGCCCCGATCCTCCCTCTACTTCCTTGTCTGATCCCCTTTATTGGGTTGGATTTGAACTAGCAGGTGACCTCCATGGACGACATCGACAATGAGGAGGAGGACAACCAGGATCTGCGTCCCACTGCCTCCCACTTCAACGCCGACCGCCTCCTCGCTTGTTCCACCGGCTCAGTCCGCTGCTCCGGCCGCCCCCCTCTGTTTGCCCGCCGGCAGAGGGTTCGACGCTTGTTTTTCTGGCGGGCGTGCTCTGGGGCGTGTGGAGTAAGGGGAAGGGGAAGGAGTATGGCGGGGAAGGGGAAGGCGGAGGAGGTGTAAGTGGCATCGATCGACCAGGGCACCACCAACAACAGGTTCATCATCTACGACCGCCACGCCAGCCCCGTCGCCTACCACCACCTCAAGTTCAAGCAGCAGTACCCGGAGGCCGGGTAAGCCAATTTCGTCATATGATCCATTTCGGCACCATTCTCAGCGGTGTTTGTTTAGGCTGTTCCCTAGTTGATGCCGGTGTCAGATCCCATCCTAGTTAATTTTTCATCTGATTTGGAGTTTTGCTTCGGTAGGCTGTTGGTGTAGCTATGTAATGGTGTCTGTTACCATGGGTTTGTGGTAGATTACGCGGCTGATCGTGATTATCTTTGATTCATGTGTTGTTAGTCCTATCAAATACGAGTATATATATACCCTTGCATATACGTCAACCTGTATTGCCACAGGTTCTAGGCATACGAAAATCTCTATGCTAGTACCAATTTGTGAGTGAACACTTAGTGCTGTTCTGGTCTGAGTTGTTTCTTTGGATCTATCAGATCATATCTCCTACTGGACATTCCTGTGTAACTTAGTGCTGCCATGTTCCTTTTATCATGTAAGCGGCTGACTATCTTGTCTATATCACAACACTAGTGGTTAAAATGTGGCCGCAATAGGGTCAGTGCATTCGTTATGCTTAAGTTTGGCATTTTTGTTTCTTTGTTTGGATTATAGTGGTTCTAATGGTCAAGTGTTATCTGTTGCAGGACGTCAAGTGCCAGGGCTGCTTCAACATGTAATTTTTCTTCCGCCTTTTGTGTTCTTTGCAAATAAATTCTTCACTACGTTCATTTGCTGCTGGATTAGCCTTAGATGTTTAGTTGCTAACATCTGTCATGATGCTTTTAAAATGATTGCTATTTCTGTAAGGGAGCTGGTAATGTGAGTGGGCTGCCGAGTACATGTGCATAGTTTATTCTATTGCTTTGTGTTTTCTACTTTAGTACTGCTTTCTGTGACCGCATATGCTTTGTAGGTTAATAAAAAGGATGCAAGCTGCTCTTTTTCAAACATATAATTTTCCAAGTAGATTAGCACACGATCAGTGGTCTTTAGCAATTTTCTCATGTCCATGTGTGGTGTGGTAAACAGTTGACGACACACTAGTAACTGCACAACTCTGAAATGCTATTGATTACTCATTGTTACACAATGCATGCACCTACAGCTACCGGGATTTGTACTGGTTACTAAATGATGTGTGTTTTTCTTCAGTTTGATTGAAAAATTGCCCCCCTTTTTGTGCATGCATACATCGCCCACTGAGCCACCAAACATGTTGTAAGGCTTAATCTGTCAATGGTGTGACTCTGTGTTTACATTGTCTCCTGGTAGAATTATTATGCTTGGCTCTCTACTCTAGTAGTGCTATCTGTAGAGGCGACCGTGATTTTGTTATACACATGATGATGCAAGTATGGACTGCTGTTTGTTCCATATGTACTGCCATCATATAAATGCCTGCCATGTTCTTCATCTCCCCTCCCTCTGATTCCTTCTGCATGCGTTTGTTTTGTGTCTCAGATTTGTAGAAGTTGCCACTGCTGTAGGTGGAACATGAAGAAGCCCTCATGGCTGCTGCACATCTGAATTGGTGAGCGCCACCCCATTTTTTTGGTATTGTGAAGTGTTAGTTGGTACTATGAAGTGTTAGTTGGTACTGTGAAGTGTTAGTTGATGGTTGGTTAGTTTGTTAATCAAAGTATTCTTACATGCTGTGAATATATACTGCAAACACGAGATTAAAACATATATCGCTCCTATTTTTTGTGGAAATTTACTAGTTATCTGCAATAAAAGCTAGACACGAACCAACTCTTGCTTCTAAAGGAACATAGTATAAATTTAGACCTCGTGTGCGATGCTATAGATTTATAAATTTTGCTTTATCTTATTCCCGAGTTGGCACTATAAATTTTGCTTTGTCTTGTTGATAACGCCATATGTCTTATGCAATCAGATTATATTTCTGTTTGTTATTGTAATATAAAAAATATTCGTGCTGTCAAAATTTTCACAGTGCGTGTTTCCCTTGTACTCAATATGCTTCTAATGGCTGATCCTTCCATTTTTGTTGTGGCATCTTTACTTTCACAGGTGTTTTGTGTCCTGGAAGATGGAAGAGGAAGAAAACTTGTTTTTGTTAAACTAAATTTTCTGTATTCTGTTTTGTTGTATGTATCATTTGATAGTTTTGTATAGGAACAAGTGATACTAGTTTCTACGACTTTATGGCCTGTGATGTAAACATATTTAGTGCTGAAATATGAAATTATTTGCAAATTTTGTCGAAAAGGAGGATCATTTGTACGAATATGTGAATGGGCTGAAAAGAGTATTGGACCAACATCAGGATTGAATTATTATTTGAATGTATAAAAAGGCTGAATGTAAACCAGAAATGGGCTGCACAAAATTGTATATATATTCTTGAAAGGCCAAAGGTGCATAAAAATTTATGGGCTGACTAGTTGGGCTTGGCCCATGTAGCTGAACAAAATTTACAAAAATAAATATACTAAATGGGCTGAATTAATGGGCTAGGTCCATGTAGAAAACCGAATTGGACCGGGCTGAATCTGGTGCCACGTCATCTTGCCACGCTGGATGCCTACGTGGACTGGGGAGGCTGCTAGTGACCAAAACGCCACAGTAGGAATATTTTGGTCATAAACGTCCACGACCTTCTCACAGAGAAGGTCGTTGTGAGAAGGTCGCTATAGTCAGTTTACGACCCTCAGCTTTTGACCTTCTGTTTTTGGTCACAAAAAGGTCGCAAATGAAAAACTATGACCTTTCAGTGACCAATAGTGGATGTCACAAGATAGCATATTTCTTGTAGTGACAGCGCGAGACTGGTCAACCACTCGATGACCCGCCGAAATCTTTAGAATTCCTCCGCATTAACAAAGGGCCGTTTCCCGGTCAGGCACATACGCGCCCCGAATTCAGGCGAGCGCGGTGCCCCGAGGGGCTATATAGTAGCCCCATCGTCAAACTCCTATGGCTAAGTGAAAGTGATAAAGCATTATAGTCCGGTTGCCTAGTTCGCTGTGCATTCACCTCATTTATAGGACCAAGACGTTGGATCAAGTGTGAAAATGCGCCTTCTGCGAACACCCCCGCATTATATGCGTGGGGGCTGAAGCCGAAGACTGCCATCTTTCATGTTATATACACATATACATTAACGGCCGCACAGGAGGTATTTTAATTCTTGAAAGCACAAGTATAAAAAGCTTTTTCCATCAAAACATTGTTTTACAATGATACATGTTATTTGAACATAACATCCTTTGAGCACTGCGTCTCTATTAAATGAGCGCCCTGCAGAACTTCCTGAAAATAGTGCTCGGCAGGTACTCGGCTTTCGTCCGAATCTTGGGATGCAATAGCGCTGGCCTTCATATCCGCCCAGTATGTCTTGACACAGGAAAGAGCCATCTGTGCACCCTCTATGCACGCCGACCTCTTCATTACATCAATATGTGGCACCGCACCGAGGAACTGCTGCACCAAGCTAAAATAACTCTTCGGCTCGGGCCTTTTCGGCCACAGATGACTCACGACATGATTCATGGCGAGTCCGGATAACCTATTCAGCTCCGCCCATGCGGCCAAACAATCGAATACTAAAAGTGGGCGCTCTGGATTATGGAACTGCGACCAAAAAAGCTTCTCCACTTCGTGATCATTTTGATCGCGGAAGTGTTCGGCCGCGTCCGCGGCACTCGCCGCCAAGTCCAGGTAAGGGTTCGCCGCACTCCACTTCCGGTCTAACGGAGCATATTTAGGATCCTCGAACTTCATCTGTAGCATATAGGGCTTTCCAGCCGTGATATCTCCGGCCTGACGTAGCTCCTCCTTCATAGCTCTCATTGCAGAGCGATTATCCTTGGCCTCGGTAGTGACCTTCTCTAGGTCCTTCTGTGCCACCCGATCTTCTTTTTCAAGAAGCTTGCAGCGGTCGGCAGCATTCTTCAACTTTTCAGCAATCTCGGCCATTTCCTTCTTGCTTTGGCAGCGAGCAGCATGTTCGGCTTTCAGCTCTTCAGCTGCCTTTAAGGAAGCCGCATCGCTTTTCCTGGCCTGCTCCTTGGCTCGGGCAAGTTCGTCCCGAAGGTTCTCCATGGAAGTGGCACCATCTGCATCAAGCACATATGTTGTAAGGTACGGGCATCAAGCTCCTCTTACCGGGTGTCTTCGGAGAAATTATATACCTTGTGCCTCGTCAAGCTGCTTATTGACAAGCGCGATGTCGGCATCTGCCACGTCAAGTTGCCGCTTTAGCTCGGCAAATTCATCAGTCCGGCCAGCCACCACACTTCGCCACCTACATAGGAAAGGCGCAATATTATACCTGGGAATATGATCCTCGGTGTGCCGTCCTTCTTGACAACGCACCGAGTCTCAGGGGCTACTGTCTATACAGGGCGCATCTTATATATGCGAATATGTCAAAAGGAACATCGTTTCACGTACCTCAAAACCTGTCAGTAAACTCCTGATGGCCTCGTACAACCCACTTTCCGCGGATGAAATCCTTCTAATCACCATATCCATCAACACACGGTGTTCTTCTGAGATAGACGCTTGCCCGAGTAGATCCTTGAGCTCCTTCGACCGTGCACCGGACGGTACCGGACTCGTCCGATGGCCTTCTTCGAAGGCTAGACACGAAGGGCCTTGGGGGGCCATATGACTGCCTTCCGGCCCTGCCGGATTCAGAGAAACCCTCTGTGATGACACCTCAGGGTCGCCCGCCTCGCAAGGCGGTACGGCAGGGGGAGGCATTCCGCTCTCCATCATCTACGGACGAAGATCCCCTGAAGATGAGCTCCGCCGAGAAGGGCGGAGATCCGAACTACAAGGTAAAATGTCGGTTATCTTCCTCAGAAGTAGAACGGGGATGTGTCTCATTTTTAAACCCCCCTTTTCTACTTACGGCTCGGTGGAGAGCTGATCCCCTTGGGGACGCAATGCGGCCGAGGCACCTCCCGGCGCCGGACCCTCTAATGAAGATTTCTTCCCCCGCTTCGAGGCCATGGCCTCCGGGTCTTCAGAGGCGGTCGTCTTTTTCCCCTGGATGGAGGAATTCTCGATTCCTCCTTCCCTGACAGCCTCCTTCGGGGAGGCGGTAGCTTCCTTGTTCCCCTCTCTGGCTTCTTCCAATGGCGCAACCTCCAGCATCCTGGTTAACACGGGATCCAGCGTAGTCTCAGGGAGGGGAGCCGGACACCTGATTAATTTTGCTTTCGCTATCCACTCATGTTTAAAGGACAGCTCTTTTAAGGGAAATTTTATGATGAATATACTGATAGCATGTTCGGGTACAGGGCTACTTACTTGAGTATCCGAGCGATTGCAGCTCAGACCTGCGTCCTCGGACGAGTCCGGACACATTGCTTGTGATCAAGAACAATTTGTACATCCCCTTGGGCGTCGCGCCCGCAAAATGTTGGAGGGCTGATGGTCCTTCCAGATTAAATTCCCACAAGCGACGGGGGCGGCGTTTGCAGGGCAGGATGCGGTGAATCAACATAACCTGCGTCACTACAGCCAGATTGATATCTCTTTCTAGGAGATCTCGAACGTGGCCCTGTAATAAGGGCACGTCCTTGGAAGGCCCCCAGTTAAGCCCTTTATTGACCCATGATGCTAGCTGTGGCGGGGGACCCGAGCGAAAGGCAGGTGGCGCCACCCATTTGGTGCCCCTGGGAGCTGTGATATAAAACCACTCTTGTTGCCACGAACCGAACTCCTCTTGAAAAGAGCCCTCGGGCCATAGAGCTTCAGCAATCTTGCTTATAACAGCACCTCCGCACTCAGCGTGCTGCCCCTCGATCATCTTCGGCTCTACTTTGAAGGTTGTGAGCCACAATCCGAAGTGAGGAGTAATATGGAGGAAGGCCTCACACACAACAATGAACAATGAGATATGGAGGATGGACTCCGGAGCTAAGTCGTGGAATTCCATCCCGTAGTAAAACATGAGCCTCCTCACGAAGGGGTCAATCGGGAAGCCTAGCCCCCGAAGGAAGTTAGACGCGAACACCACGCTCTCACCGGGCTTGGGAGTGTGGATGACCTGCCCTTGAGCAGGCAGCCTATGCAAGATTTCACCGGTTAGATACCTGGCGTCTCTTAAATTTAACACGTCTTCTTCCGTAATGGAGGAAGGCATCCACCGGCCTTGAAGGTCGGAGCCAGACATCATTGAAGGTCCGAAGCGCCTGAATCTGGAGCTTTGGGTGTTGGAACTCAAGGCGAGAGGCGGATTTGATTGGGATTGAAAGAAGGGAGTCGAGCCTTGGTCTCTTTATAAAGAGGTTGAATACCAAGAGCCCCGTGACCGTTTGGGACTCACTTTCGATTAAAGAGACATACCAATGGCACGGTTGGGTTACCCATGCCCATATTGATGAGAATCCCGGAATAAGGGGACACGATCTCTGCTTTGACAAGACGTGCCAAGGAAACCGCCTCGCTAAACGCGCTGAGGTGGGACGTAAAACGATTCGAATGAAGGCTTGGCCGTGACATGACGTCACGCAGCGGCATACGTCGGCAGATTAGATTTGTACTAATATTATTATCTCTACGGTGGTATGTGGAACTTATTTTGCAGAGCCGGACACTATCCTTGTGTTCAAAATCTTCTATGAAGTATTCGGAGGAGGAACCCGCCTAGCAATGCCGAAGACAATCTGCACGCCAAACTCGTCGTCATTGAAGCCTGGTTCAGGGGCTACTGAGGGAGTCTCGGATTAGGGGGTGTCCGGATGACCCAACTATAACCTTTGGCCGGACTCCTGGACTATGAAGATACAAGATTGAAGACTTCGTCCCGTGTCCGTATGGGACATTCCTTGGCATGGAAGGCAAGCTTTGCGATACGGATATGTAGATCTCCTCCCATTGTAACCGACTCTGTGTAACCCTAGCCCTCTCCGGTGTCTATATAAACCGGAGGTTTTAGTCCGTAGGACGAACAACAATCATACCATCGGCTAGCTTCTAGGGTTTAGCCTCTCTGATCTCGTGGTAGATCTACTCTTGTACTACCCATATCATCAATATTAATCAAGCCGGAGTAGGGTTTTACCTGCATCGAGAGGGCCCGAACCTGGGTGAAAACATCGTGTCCCTTGTCTCTTGTTACCATCCGCCTAGATGCACAGTTCGGGACCCCCCACCTGAGATCCGCCGGTTTTGACACCGACAGGGGGTGATTAGACTACTTGACTAAATAAAAAAATTCCCTTTTCCCAATTTTAATTCTTGGCAGATTTTAGCAACTTAGCACAAGTCAAGTAATCAACCTACACATGCGATTCTAGTGTATAGCAGCAGAATGTAAGACAATTGCATATGAAGGTAAAGGGGAGGAGTTTTTGAGGAGGCAAACGCAATTGGAGACACAGACATTTTTGAGCCGTGGTTCCGATAGGTGGTGCTATCGCACATCCACGTTGATGGAGACTTCGACCCATGAAGGGTAACGGTTGTGCGAGTCCACGGAGGTCTCCACCCACGTAGGGTCCATGAAGAAGCAACCTTGTCTATCTCACCATGGTCGTCGCCCATGAAGGACTTGCCTCACTAGGGGTAGATCTTCACGAAGTAGGCGATCTCATTGCCCGTACAAACTCCTTGGTTCAACTCCACAATCTTGTCGGAGGCTCCCAAGTGACACCTAGCCAATCTAGGAGACACCACTCTCCAAGAAGAAACAAATGGTGTGTTGATGATGAACTCCTTGCTCTTGTGCTTCAAATGATAGTTTCCCAACACTCAACTCTCTCTCATTGGATTTGGATATGGTGTAAAGAAGATTTGAGCGGAAAGCAACTTGGGGAAGGCTAGAGATCAAGATTCATATGGTAGGACTGGAATATCTTGACCTCAACAGAAGTGTAGGTGGTTCTCTCTCAGAAAATGTAAGTTGGAAGTGTAGGCATGTTCTGATGGCTCTCTCCACGAATGAAGAGTGGGTGGAGGGGTATATATAGCCTCCACACAAAATCTAACTGTTACACACAACTTACCAATCTCGGTGGGACCGAATTGTGAAACTCGGTCAGACCGATTTAGCAAATCAAGTGACCATTAGGTTTTTCGGTGGGACTGTCATGTCAACTCGGTGGGACCAATATCATTAGGGTTAGGGCATAACGTATTCTCGGTGAGACCGATTACACAAACTCGGTGAGACCGATTTTGGTAATAAGCTAACCAAAGAGTTGGTCAGGCAAACTCGGTGGGACCGATTCGCTCATATCGATGGGACCGAAACGTTATGAAAGGGAAACAGAGAGTTTACATTGTAATCTCGGTAGGACCGATTACACAAACTCAGTTGGACACATACAGATAGATTACAATCCCATCTCGGTGAGACCGAGAACCCTATTGGTGAGACCGATTTGACTAGGTTTTGTGGCAGTGGCTATGACATCTGAACTCGGTGGCACGGGATTGAAAGAATCGGTGGGGCCGAGTTTGACTTTTGGTATGGGTCATAGGTGGATGTGAGAATGTAGTTGTGGGCTTTGGAGCATATCACTAAGCATTTTGAGCAAGATCCTCATTAAGAAACACCTCATCCCTCCTTGATAGTATTGGCTTTTCCTACAGACTCAATGTGATCTTGGATCACTAAAATATAAAATGTAGAGTCTTGTGCTTTGAGTTTGAGCCAATCCTTTTGTCCTTAGCATTTTGAGGGGTCCACTTTTCTCATCCATGCCATGCCAATCATTGAGCTTTCCTGAAATATTTATCTTGAAATAGCATTAGCTCAATGAGCTATATGTTGTTAGGAATTACCAAAACCACCCAGGGATAGTTGCACTTTCAGGAACGTAATGCTCTTTTTACTCCTTTACCTCATGGCTTTCTGATCTAAGTCAGTCCATTCTTTCCACGGGGATTAAGGACTAGGAGCTCTTCTCTCTATCAGGTTCACGTGTTACAAGCCCCGTTCAGTTGCCTCAGTCCAGTAGTAACTTATAGGATTAATGGTTACAAGCCCCAGTCCAGTTCTACTACTTCAGTATGTTGCTAGTTGGATCCATAACCATGTTATGATGTTGTTGAGTGATTATGCAATCCTTTGAAAAATTTCTCAAAATCCTTTTTGAGCATTTACAACCGTTATGCTGTGTGATTTCTACTATAAATTCTAATGCCTTTGCATTATTTCATGTCTCATATGGCTTCCCGCACCACACATCAGGTGGTACGTCTGACTCGGTGCATTGAAGTGCCTGGGCACACGGCCATGCTGGTCCGTGTGATGATAGAGACATGCTATCGATGGTATCCAGAGTATACTGTTGAAGAGCAGTGTCGATATTTTAATCAGAGTCAGTATATATGCACAATGAGGATATTTCCTTCCTACCTTGGAGCTATCGATCCCCTTCACTGGTCTTACCGGCTCAGAGTTACCGTGGAGATGTCCATCTAGGATGCTGCTTACTCCACGATCACTATCATTCGAGTCGGGCATGCGTCACTTTAGAACATCGAGTTCTGCTATCTGCCAGCAGCACTCATTGGCCTTTATGCTAATGCTACTCATGAGGAGTCGCGCCTTCGCACCACCACAGAGATGTTGGAGGAAAGGGACCGTGAGAACTGTGCCTTCCACATGGAGTTGTACAACACTCGAGCGGACCACCGGGCCCCTCTGACACGGCCTGCACCCGCCGTGCAGACTGGTTACATTGATATGCGGGATTTGTACCACATACGCACTTGTCTGCCAGCTCGCATGGACTATCCAGATGTTGTAGGCATCACACCTCCATGTGGGCGTCGTCTGCCACCGTTCGTGGGACCAAGGCCTTATCCTTGCCCTTATGGTCCACTGGCCCCACGCGACCGTGAGTTTCCAGACCCGCATGTTCCACTTCCAAGCTACACGAGTAATCTTTATGAAGATTACTACAGAGACGGAGACGACTAAGCTAGGTCATGGCACTAGTAGTATTGTACTTGTTGTATCTCCACAGTCCTGCGTGTCTTGTGGAATATGACTAGTGTCTACTAAATTCCAAAGGTGTAGAAAAATAATGTATAGGAGCTTGGAATGCCTCTGATCAGATGTAATCTTTGTTTCACCACAATTGTACTTTAGCTTGGGTTTGTACTAAACTATGTATGGTGTGTATGACCGATGGTATATATGGCAGTTTTTGCATTACCATGTCGTATAGATGAACATCTCTGCATTCCATGTCATCCATTACATTCTGCACTCCTATGTTAGAGTTTTGCCATCCTTGTCTAAACCGTTGTTTTGTTTTCCTAGGATGGTCAACACCCGAAGCACCCCTGCTGCCCAGGAGCAGGGTGAAGCCAGTGGGGCTAGGGATGGGAATATGCCTCATCCACCTTCCTTGGTTGAGGTCATGTTGGAGGATGGAAGGAACAAACGTGAGACCAACTGTTTGCTGGAACGCATTGAGCAGAACACTGCACATCACCAGAGGAATGCCTTTGTGTCTCTCAATGACTTCATCAAGTTGTATCCACCAACCTTCCATCATTCCATCGGGCCTCTCGATGCGGATGATTGGCTCCGCAGCATCACCGACAAGCTATGTTCTGCACATGTAGACGAAGCTGACATGGTCACTTACGCTGCTTATCATCTTGAAGGCCCCGCCAACCTTTGGTGGGAAAACAATGAGGACATGCGACCAGCTGGCCAGGATACAACTTGGGCAGATTTCAGTGAGGCTTTTGGTGAGCACCACATCCTAGAAGGTCTTATGGATCGTAAGAGGGAGGAGTTCTGCAACTTCACCCAGGGCAGGCTAACCGTGGATGCATATAGCTGAGAGTTTGATAATCTAGCATCCTATGCACCTGAAGAAGTGTCCACCGACCCCAAGAAGTAGGCGAGATTCTACAAGGGACTCGGCCTCGAGCTTCGCCGTGATCTTCGACTGCACAAGTGCACTTCCTTCCAGAAGCTAGTGAACAAGGCTATCAGTGCTGAGACAGGTCAGATTAATTTTGAAGCTACATGCAAGCATGCCCGTGACACTGGTTCCTCATCCGGTTCTGGCTCTCATAAGCGCCGGGTTTGGGTGCCAAACACAACTCTACCACCCAGGTTCACTCCGAGGCCATCCTATCAGGCGCCTCGGCCCACCCAACAGTATGCACCGCCTAAGGCTTATGGTGGATCAGGCGTCAATGCTCCTCCACACACCAACAATGTGACATGCTTCAAGTGTGGAGAACCGAGTCACTACATGCGAGAGTGTCCCCAGAACAACCCCAACTAGTCCGAAAAGGCTATTGGCCATGCCAAGCCAACAGGGAAGGCATACTATGCCAAGCCAGCCATCGTTGCACGTGGCCATGTGAACCTTGTCTCAGCTGAAGAGGCTCAGGATGATCCCAACGTCGTTCTTCGTATGCTCCTTGTTAACTGCCATCCGGCATCTGTTCTTTTCGATACTGGAGCATCTCATTCATTTATATCTGAGAGCTATGCTCATTTGCAGAACACCGCATTTTGTGATATGCCCACTTCCATGGTAATTCAAACCCCGGGATCCAAATGGCAAACTTCTAGAGTAAGCCATGGGAATGAAATTCATGTCGATAGACTTATTTTCCTTGCATCTTTGATAGCTCTCAAATCCTCGGACATAAATATCATCTTAGGTATGGACTTGATGACAGCCTATCATGCTAAGATTGATTGCTATCCTAGGACTGTTCAACTTACACATCCATCGGGCAAGGTAGTCAATGTCTTAACCCGAGTGTCTGAGTGTCCGCTACTCTCTTAATGCCAGGCCTTTGCTAGACCTCGGAGATGTCCCGGTAGTCCGTGACTTCCCAGATGTGTTTCCAGAAGAATTGCTAGGTGTTCCACCTGACAGGGGTGTCGAGTTCCTGATAGATCTTGTCCCAGGAACTGTCCCAATCTCTAGGAGACCCTATAAGATGGCACCCCTAAAACTAGTTGAACTCAAGAAACAACTCAATGAGTCCTTGAAAAAGGGTTTCATCTGGCCTAGTTCTTCTCCATGGGCTTGCCCCATACTCTTCGTCAATAAGAAGGATGGTACAGATCGGATGGTTGTAGATTATCGACCCGTCAATTTGGTCACCATAAAGAACGAGTATCCGCTCCCCAGGAACAACGACCTGTATGACCAGCTCGCTGGATCCTCAATCTTTTCCAAGATGGATTTGAGGTTGGGCAACCATCAAATCAAAATCAAGAACAGGGACATTCCCAAAATGTCCTTTGCCACTCGTTATGGCCAATACGAGTACTCCGTCATGTCCTTCGGTTTAACCAATGCCCCGGCCACCTTCTTTCGGTTAATGAACTCGATCTTCGTGGAGTACTTGGATAAATTCATCATGGTATACCTTGATGATATACTCATTTACTCAAAGAATGAGGAAGAACATGTTGAACATCTAAGGCTAGTATTGACGAAACTTCGATAGCATCATCTTTATGCCAAATTATGTGAATTCTGGTTGCCAGAAGTGACCTATCTAGGCCATGTAATCTCTGGTAAGGGTATTGTTGTCCATCCCGAGCAAGTTTAAGCCGTTCTTAATTGGACTGCACCTGAATCGGTCAAGAAAGTTCAGAGTTTCCTTCCCTTAGTGAGCTACTGTTGCTGCTTTGTTGAGAACTTCTCCAAGGTTGCTAAACCTCTAACTGAACTCCTCAAGAAAGATAAAAATTTTGAGTGGACCCCACAGTGCGAGCACAGTTTTCAACAACTGAAAATACGCCTGACATCTGCTCCTGTACTGGTAGTGTCGGTGTCAAAACCGGCGGATCTCGGGTAGGGGGTCCCGAATTGTGCGTCTAAGGCTAATGGTAATAGGAAGCTGGGGACACGATGTTTACCCAGGTTTGGGCCCTCTCGATGAAGGTAATACCCTACTTCCTGCTTGATTGATCTTGATGATATGAGTATTACAAGAGTTGATCTACCACGAGATCATAGAGGCTAAACCCTAGAAGGTAGCCTATGATTATGGTTGTTCTTGTCCTACAGACTAAACCCTCCGGTTTATATAGACACCGGAGGGGGCTACGGTTACACAGAGTCGGTTACAGAGAAGGAGATCTACATATCCAAATCGCCAAGCTTGCCTTCCACGCTAAGGAGAGTCCTATCCGGACACAGGATGAAGTCTTCAATCTTGTATCTTCATAGTCCAACAGTCTGGCCAAAGTATATAGTCCGACTGTCCGAATACCCCCTAATCCAGGACTCTCTGAGTAGCCCCTGAACCAGGCTTCAATGATGATGAGTCTGGCGCAGACTGTCTTCGGCATTGCAAGGCGGGTTCCATCTCTCAATACTCTAAGGTAAATTTCGAACACGAGGATCGTGTCCGGCTCTGCAAAATAATTTCCACATACCACCGTAGAGAGCATAGTTTTTCACGAATTGAATCTCCTGACAATTTTTCATAACTTGATATCACACTGTGGCCCGGTCCTTATTTGAACCATTTCTCAACCAGCTGCTGCGGATATTGCGAGGCGGTTTCCTGGGCACGTCTTGTTAAAGTAGAGATCGTGTCCCCTTATCACGGGATTCTCATCAATACGGGTGTGGGTAACCCAACCGTGCCATCAATCGCGGCGAGTGGGGAACGAGCAGGTTCTACCAGGCAATTAGGGAGGCACAAAGTTTCTATTGCCTCTATAAAGAGATAGGGCCTCCTCTTTTTTACCCATGCCTTCTTCTTCTTCTGCTCGTCTTCCGACGGCGGGACAGATTGTCCCCACTCCGGAGCCCCACGAGAGGGTTGTATTCCTCCCTCATTTTGTCCGCGGGCTCGGGTTTCCCCTTCACCCATTTGTTCGCGGCATCATGTATTATTACGGGATCGATTTTCATGACCTATTCCCTAATTCCTTCCTCAACATCTCGATGTTTATCGTCGTGGGCGAGGCCTTTCTCCGTATCTCGCCACACTTCGGCTTATGGCTGAAGATTTTCGATGTGAAGCCCAAGGTGGGCGAGCACGCCGAGTGCGGAGGCGCCATGGTGAGCAATATGCCCAAGGTCACATGGCCGAAAGGCACTTTCAATGATTCCGTCAAGGAGTGGCAGCAGCAGTGGTTTTACATCACTAAGCTGCGCGACAAAAAGTGGGCCGCTGCTCCCGAATTCTGATTCGGAGCTCCCCTGCGGCTTACGTCCTGGCCCAAGAAGGGCTTGGACTGGTCTTTGTCTGACGAACTGTCGGTGCTCCAGACGCGCGTCAAGGGTACGGAAGACAAGGGCATCAAGCTTGTCAATGTAGTCCAGGTGATGTTAGTTCGCTTGGTTCTTCCTTTTCAGCACCAAGCCTGCAATTTGTGGGAGTACGACCCGGCCGAGCACCAGACCCTGTGGGAGCTCTATGGCTCCTCGCACGAGGATATCTGGAAGGTGCTTTTTAAGTCCTGCAAATCATGGACGGACTCCGCCGAGGACTGTTGGTACCAACTGTCCCTCCCTGCAAGTCCGGTAAGTCATAGCTATATTTTGTCCATCCACATGTTTCATTGGCATATCCCGAGGAAGATGCTTTAACGTGCTTTGCACAATTATCCTCGGGATGGACAAAGAAGGCGGGGCGGATACACTGTCCGACCCCACTGCCGGAAGAATCGGCCGGACCACTTCTAACGAAGATGCTGGTCGTAGCGCCTTACAAGGCGCCAAATTAAGAAGGCCATCAAGGAGGCCAAGAAGACCAGAGGCGGCCTCCGTCGCCGCGACGCTTCGGACACAAAATCCGAAGACTCCAATGCCCATCCTTCCTCCGAAGAGGACGAGGAGGGGGAAGAAGACGAGTCTCCCGCGGGGGGAGGAAAGAAAAGGACGGCCTCCACATCCTTGGAGCCGAATCGCCTAAGAGGGGAAAAAATCTCCTTCCAGAGGCGTCCACCACTACTGCCGATAGCAGCCCAGAGTGGGATCCCAGGGCCCAGCCCCTGGTGATCTCGTGAGTACATGAAATCCGAACACGCCTATGCGTCCAGGATTATTAAGGCATAATATTTTAATTTGCGCCATAATTTTTGCAGTCCGGTGAGATCCCGCACCGAACAATCCTCATCGGAGGACTCGTTGAGTTCGGATGCCATAGAGAGCGAGACACCCCTGAAGGCCCCTTCCCCTAAACCTAGGAATGACACCGAGGTGTCGTCCCAGAAGGACCCAGACCAGGGAGGCCAAACTTCAGGGGCTAGATATATGGGAGCGACGGCTCCCATGAGCGTCGATCACGGGGGCGATCTTGAATTCGTCCCACAGCCGAACATGGTCCTGGAGTCCTTTAAGGCTCCAGGATCAGGCAGGCGGCCTCCCTCGGCTGGAGGGGGCATGCCTGCTCCACCGACAACCTCTGTCCAACCAGAGGTGCATGGAAGCTTATCGACAGCGCTAAAAAGTGCTTCCATCATTGATGAACATCGCACCCTTATGGCTGCGGTGATTGAAAAGATTCAGTCCGCTGAAAGTGGACTGAATGAATCCTGCATCAGCCTTATAAAACGCTTTGAGGTATGTTTTATGAGGTTTTTGAAGATTGTCATAGTATGGATAGTAGCCCCTGATACACTGTTCGGCGAAAGAAAGAACCGGATAGAGGATCAAATTTCCATTCGCAGGAGACTCAGTTGATGACATATATCTCTTCTTTTATGAACATGTGTCTGTATCGATTGCCGCCTCTCATACTGCGGAAGTATCCGGACTGAAGCGGAGTCTGGAGCGGGCCGAAGAAGAATTTGGCCGAGTGAAGAAGAAGTTGGAGGACAACCAAGGTATGCCGAAACCTTGGTCTGTTTAGCACAAATGAATAATTGTGCCTGATGAAAGCATTGTGCGCTCTAGGAGCGATGGCCGAACTTGAGGCGCTTAAGAAGGCTGTGGCCGAAGCCGAAAAGAAGGCAGCCACGTAGCAGGCTCTTCGTGAGAAGCATGAGGCCAGGGTCATTGAAGCTGAACGAGAGCTCTAGGAAGCCGTGAAGAAAAGTGAGACCTTGGAGCAGAGTTTATCAGGGAAAGAATCCAAACTCGCCCAAGATCTCCAAGCTGCAAATGATGCTCGGGAGGAAGCCCAAGATGCTCTGAAGTAAATTCAGGAGGCGAGGAGGATTGTGGCTGGTAAGGCTTTTTCTTATACAAGGCGGTCTTTATTTAGTAAAAGGAGGAAATCATGGTGATAAATTGGATTCTGATTTCTACAGGGGCGTTTGCGGAGATGCCATGCAGCATATCTGATGCCGCTCAATTCTACCGAGCTGAGGAGAATAAGACTGCAGAAAAGCTCTTCTCGTCGCAGTATTTGGCGCCGAATCAGCTGAAGCAGCTGATCGAACTGCACAAGGCGGCCGAACTAGCCATGAAAGATTTCATTGTCCGGCTATGGCCCGCCGAGCCAATTCTAAGCAGTTACTTCGGGCTCGTGAAGCGGATTGTGAGTGCTTGCCCTCGGCTCGAAGTCATTAAGCGGTCGGTCTGTATAGAAGGTGCACGAATGGCATTTGCCCGCGCGAAAGTGCACTGGGGAAAGCTTGATGCTGAAAAGCTGATGACCGAGGGACCACGGGAGGGTAAGGAGCACCACAAGCCCGAATTACATTATGATAGTGTTCTGAAAGGAGCCCACCTTGTGGCGGAGGAATGTACCAAAGACATTGTATTTTCATGAACACAGTCATGCTGTCCTTTGTAAGGCGGAACGAGGTCACTTTTATTATGTATTGCCTGTTATGTGAAACTTTTTCCTCCTGTGCGGCCGTTTCATATATATTAATCCTGAGAGTTGGCCAGTCGTCGGCTTCTGCCCCCACGTAGGAAGTATGGGGGTGTTCGGGACAAACCTGAACACTCTTTGGGTCCTTGAAGGAGGTGTTCAACACAACGAACCAGGGAATCAGACTATAGGTCTTTATCACTCTCACTTAGCCATAGGAGTTTAAGTAAGGTAGGCGCAGCCCCTGGTGTTTGGAAGACCGCACGAGGGGCTCTATCAGCACCTGATTGGAAGAATGACCGATCCGTCGCACACTGCATTGGTTATGGCATTATGCGGAATAAATCCTTAAAGATTTTAGAACCTCTCGAACAGCTGACCAGCTCTCGCCGTATCATGATAGTCATTTTTCGGCTTTCTCTACTGAGGTGCTCGTCCGGAAGAACCGGGACACAATCGCAGTAGTTCTCCCAGCGCTACCTTAGCCGATATAGCGGAACGTAAGGTACCAAAACATGGGAGTCGGGCAAACCCAACTATTGACCCAAGACATGATTTGGAGCTGATGCATATAATGCTATAAGTTCGGGGTGCCGAGCGCCCGAGAAGGTGGTCGGACTTGGTTGCCATAGTATGGGTACAATGAAGCCCCTGGCGTATTAGGGCATGACTTGATGTATGGATGCCTTTACGATGAAAGGTGTCAAATAAGAAAAGATAGCAGATAAGCGTCATATAAATCTACATGCTGTATTCGAGTAATACGTCTATGCGTATGAGTATGGTTGATGTTATAAAGAGTATGACAGCGGAACCTGCTGCGACCGGGCGGGAGGGAGCGGTGTGCGGATCCGGAGTTTATCCGGATTGTCTTCCGGGGGAATATCTAAGGATTCCCCCTTTGCGCATCCAAGCTGATTCCATGTCGCCAGTCCTGTCTTGCGCAAAAGCGAACTTGCAAAGAAAATGCTGGAAACATTTGTGTGCCACAGAGCGGTTGAACCGCGGGATGTGGCCCTTCTCAACTTATGTCGGAGTGTTTAATTGAGCCCTAGTCGAGCCGAGCTATCATGCCATGAAGTCGTCCGGACTCCTTTATCGGTGTCCGGGAGTTTGGCTCTCGAATCAAGGTTCGATTGAAAGGTGCAACTCGCTACTTCTGTCATTAAAGTGGCGGTATACTCTTCGGCGCCGAGGTGGAGTTCGGCTTTGACCTTAATTGTGATCATGTCACGCAGGCCAGTTATTTTGAGCTTGCCCCAGGCATAGTGTGATACCGCATTGAATCGAGCCAATGCGGTTCGCCCCAGCAGTGCATGATAGTTACTGCATAGAGGGATAATGTTGAAGACTAACTCTTTGGTACGGTAATTGTTTGGTGATCCGAAGACTACCTCCAGAGTGATGGAGCCTATACAAGTGGCCTCCACACCTGGTATGACACCTTTAAACGATGTTTTAGTGGGTTTGATCATCGAGCAATCAATACCCATCTGGCACACTGTGTCCTGGTACAGCAAGTTTAGACTGCTGCCTCCGCCCATAAGGGGTCGTGTGAGGTGGAACCCGCAAACTATTGGGTCGAGGATAAGTGCGACTGAATTTCCCTGGTTGGTATTGGCCGGAAGGTCTATATGATCAAAGGTGATCGGCCCTATTTTTATACTGTGGGGCGACTCGCTTTGTTGAGTCGACATTGTCGGTGTCAAAACCGGCGGATCTCGGGTAGGGGGTCTCGAACTATGTGTCTAAGGCTAATGGTAATAGGAGACTGGGGACACAATGTTTACCCAAGTTCGGGCCCTCTCGATGGAGGTAATACCCTATTTCCTGCTTGATTTATCTTGATGATATGAGTATTACAAGAGTTGATCTACCACGAGATCATAGAGGCTAAAACCCTAGAAGCTAGCCTATGGTATGATTGATGATAATGATCGTAAGTCCTACGAACTAAACCCTCCGATTTATATAGACACCGGAGGGGGCTAGGGTTACACAGAGTCGGTTTACAGAGGAGGAGATCTACATCCGGATCGCCAAGCTTGCCTTCCACGCCAAGGAGAGTCCCATCCGGACATGGGACGAGGTCTTCTATCTTGTATCTTCATAGTCCAACAGTCTGGCCACAGAATATAGTCCGGCTGTCCGGATACCCCCTTATCCAGGACTCCCTTAGTAGCCCTTGAACCAGGCTTCAATGACGATGAGTCTGGCGCGTAGATTGTCTTCGGCATTGCGAGGCAGGTTCCATCTCCGAATACTCCAAAGTTAATTCCCAACACAAGGACCGTGTCCGGCTGTGCAAGATAATATCCCACATACCACCGTAGAGAGAATAATAATAATCCACGAATCTGATCTGCTGACAATTCTTCGAAAAGTGACATCACGCCACGGTCCGGTTTTTATTCGAACCTTTTTCCACAACCTGCTTCCGCACACATAGCGAGGCGGTTCCTTTGGCACGTCTTGTCAAAGCAGGGATCGTGTCCCCTTATCGCGGGATTCTCTTCAATACGGGCATCGATAGCCTAACTGTACCATCAATTACGGTAAGTGGGGAACGAGCAGGTTTAATCAGGCAAGCGGGGAGGCTTAAAGGTTTATCGCCTTTATAAAGGGGAGAAGCCTCCTCCTTTCTACCCACGCCTTCTTCTGCTTCTGCTTGCCCCTTCCCTTTCGTCTGAGCCCTAGCGCCCAAGCATTCATCCTCCCCACCAAAAAAAACGGTCCTCCGAAAATGTGCGGATCCGGAGCAGGAGGCAAGTGGATGGCTTCCTCCGTCCAGGAGAAGGATATCAAAAAGTTGCAAGCGACCGGATATCTGGCCAAGAAGATCGACCACCATCTTCCAACGGCAGGACAGATTGTCACTACTCCGGAGCCCCACGAGAGAGTTGTTTTCCTCCCCCATTTCGTCTGCGGGCTCAGGTTTCCCCTCCACCCTTATGTTCGCGGTATCATGTATTACTAGTGGATTGATTTCCACGATCTATCCCCCAATTCTTTCCTCAACATCTCGACATTTATTGTCATGTGTGAGGCCTTTCTCCGTATCTCGCCGCACTTCGGGCTATGGCTCAAGATCTTCAACGTGAAGCCCAAAGTGGTAAGTGGCGAACACGCCGAGTGCGGAGGCGACATGGCGAGCAGGATGCCCAAGGTCACATGGCCGACGGGTACTTTCAACGACTCCGTCAAGGAGTAGCAGCAACAGTGGTTCTATATCACTGAGCCGCGCGGCAAAAAGTGGGCCGCTGCCCCTGAGTTTCGATCTGGAGGCCCTTTGCGGCTCACGTCCTGGCCCAAGAAGGGCATAAACTGGTCGTCGTCGGACGAACCGTCAATGATCCAAGCGCGCGTCAATGGTATGGAAGACAAGGCCATCAGGCTTGTTGACGTGGTCCAGGTGATGCTGGTCCGCCTGATACTTCCTTGCTAGCACAGAGGCGGCAATTTGTGGGAGTACGACCCGGACAAGCACTAGACCCTGCGGGAGCTATTCGGCTCCTCGCACAAGGACATCTGGAAGGTGCTCTTCAAGTTCGGCAAACCATGGCCGGACTCTGCCGCAGACCGCGGGTACCAATTGTCCCACCCCGCCAGTCCAGTAAGTCGTCATCACATCTTGGTTATTCGCATGTTTCATCAATGCGCCCCGAAGGGGATATTTCTTTTAACGTGTCCTTCAACGATTACTTCAAGAGTGGATGAAGGCGGCGGAGCGAATTCATTGTCCGACCCCGCTGCCGGAAGAACCGACAGGACCTCTTCTGACGAAGATGCTGGTCCCAGCGCCTTACAAGGCGCCGAAGAAAGAGGCCAACAAGAAGGCCAAGGAGACCAGGAGCGGTCTCCGGCGTCGGGGCGCTTCGAACACAACTAAAGACTCCAGTGACCCTCCCTCCTCCGGAGAGAATGAGGAGGAGGAAGAGGATGAGGATGAGGAGGAGGAGGAAGAAGAGCCTGAATCCCTTACGAGGGGGCGGAAGAAGAGGGCAGCCTCCTCATCCTTAGAGGCAGATTCGCCTAAGAGGGGAAGAACATCCGTCCCCAAGGCGTCCACCATAGCTACCGACAGTAGCCTGGAGTGGGATCCCAGGGTCCAGCCCCTAGTAAAATCGTAAGTGCTCGAAATCCGGACATGTCCATGCATCCAGGATTTACTAGAATGCAGTATTTTTGATCCACACCATACTTTTTACAGTCCCGCGAGGTCGTCGGCCCAACAAGACTCATCAGAGGACTCGTTGAGTTCAGATGCTTTGTAGAGTGAGACCCCTCCTAGGGCTCCTTCCCCGAAGCTTGGCTGTGACACCGAGGTGTGGTCGAAAAAGGGCCTGAGCCAGGGGGTGCACCTTGGAGGCCCAACGTGCGGGAGCGGCGCTTCCCATGAATATCGATGGCGGGGGCGATCATGGATCCGGCCCACAACCGGACACAGTCCCGGAGACCCTGAAGGCTCCGAGATCAGGCAAGCAGCCCCTCGTGACTGGAATGGGCGATCCTACTCCGCCTGCGACCTCCATCCAACCGAAGGTGTCGGGCGTCCTATTGACAGCCCTAGAAAGTGCGTCCATTATTTATGAACACCGCGCCCTTATGGGTGTGGTGATAGAAAAGGTTCAGGCCGCCGAGAGTGGACTGAATGAATCCTGTGTTAGCCTGATAAAAGGCTTGGAGGTATGTTGTAGGAGACAGTCATAGTATAGATAGTAGCCCCTGATACACTATTCGGAGAGGACAGGAATCGGATAGGGGATCAACGACCTATCCGCAGGAGACATAGCTAATGACACATATATATTTTATGAATCAGATGTCTACGATGACTGCCTCTTCTCGTGTCGTGGAAGTGTCCGGACTCAAGCAGAGTTTGGCGCTTGCCGAAGAGGAACTCGGTCGAGTGAGGAAGCAGCTGGAGGATAGGCAAAGTATGTTTTGAAACTTTTAGTAAGTTTTTAGCACAAGTAAGTAGTTGTGACTATCTTTACAGTATATATATCGCACTCTCCAGGGGCGAATGCTGAAGTGGAGGCGCTCAAGAAGGCTGTTGCCTTGGCCAAGAAGAAAGCGGCCAGAGCAGGCTCTCCGTGAGAAACACGAGGCAAGGGGCGTGGAAGCTGAACAAGAGCTTCAGGAGGCCGTGGGCAGAAACGAGAGCTTGGGGCAGAGCCTTTCATTGAAGGAATCCGAACTCGCCCAAGCTCTCCAAGCCGCAAATGAGGCTCGGGAGGAAGCCCAGGCTGCGCTGAAAGATATCCAGGAGGCGCGGAAGATTGCGCCTGGTAAGGGCCCCCCTTCTCTTTTTTTTTATTTTTGAAGTACCTTATGCTTTTGCAGGGAAGATTCATGGTGAACCATTGAATCCTAACTTTTTTAGGGGCATTTTTGGATTTGCCACACAGCCTCTCTAATGCTGCCCAATTCTGTCGAGCTGAGAAAAAGGATACTGCGGAGAAGTTCTTCTGGTCGCAGTATTTGACACCGAATTATCCGGTGCCATTTGTCGACCAGCTCAAATAGCTGATCGAACTGCATCAGGCGGCCAAACTAGCCATGAAGGATTTGGTTATCCAGCTGTGGCCCATCGAGCCCATACCGAGCAGTTTCTTTGGGCTCGTGAAGCAGATTGTGAAGGCTTGCCCTCGGCTGGACGCCATTAAGCGGTCAGTTTGCATAGAGGGGGCGCGAATGGCATTTGCCCATGCGAAGGTGCATTGGGGGAAGCTTGACGCTGAGAAGCTGATGACCGAGGGGCCGTTAGAGGGGAAGGAGCACCGCAAGCCCGAACTGTATTATGATGGCGTCCTGAAAGGCGCCCGCCTCATGGCCGAGGAATGTACGAAAGACATTATTTTTCCCTGAAAGCCATTGTGCTATCCTTTGTAAGGCAAGACAGAACCACTTATATGTAAGAGCCTGTTATGTGTAAATTTTATTCCTGCACGGTCGTTTAATATGTTAGTGTTGAGAGTTGGCCAGTCATCGGCTTCTGCCCCCATGTAGGAACTACGGGGGCATTCGGGATAAACCTGAACACTCTTTATCCCATTCTTGGGTCGATGAAGGAGGTGTTCAGCACAGCGAACCAGGCAATCGGACTATAAGGCTTTATTACTCTCACTTAGCCATAGGATTTCGAGTATGGGCTGCGCAGCCCCTGGTGTTCGAAAGACTGCACGAGGGGCTCTAATAACGCCTATCGGTGGACCAATCCCTCGCACGCTGCATTTTATTATGGCATTATGCGGAATAAATTGTTAATGATTTGACAACCTCTCAAACAGCTGACCAGCTCTAGCCTTATCATGACAGTTGGTTTTCGGCTTTCTCTATAGAGGTGTTCGTCCGGCAGAACCGGACACAATCATAGTAGTTCTCCCAGTGCTACCTTAGCCGATATTGCGGAACGTAAGGTACCAAAACATGGGAGCCGGGCAAACCCAACCAATGACCCAAGACATGATTCGGAGATGATGCATATAATGCTATAAGTTCGGGGTGCCGAACGACCGAGAAGGTGTTCGGACTTTAGACGCCATAGTACGGGTGTAAGGAAGCCCCTGACGTTCGAAGGCATAACAAGATGTTTGGATGCTGTTATGACAAAATGTCGTTCAAAAATAGCAGATAAGCGTCAAATGATTCCACATGCTGTATTTAAGTAATACGTCTATGTGTACGGGTACGGTGCATGTTGTAAAAGAGAGGCATGACGGCAGAACCTATTGGGGCCGGGAGGTGGTTGGTTGTGCGCGGGTCCGGAGGAATATCCGGATTGTGTTCAGGTGGGGAGAACATCCCCTCTATATGCGTCCGAGCTGATTCCAAGTCGCTGGTCCGGTTGTGTGCGAGGGTGAACCTGCAAATAGTGCTTTAAGAGGCATGTGTGAGCATCGGCTGAGCCATGGATGTGATCCGTCCAACTTATGCTAGAGGGTCTGTATGAGCTATGATTAGGTTGGGGTATCCCGAAGTAGTTCAGACTCCCCTGTTGGTGTCTGGGAGTTCGGCTGTCGAATTTAGGTTCGATTGAAGAAATCATGACTCGATGCTTCAGTGAATAAAGTAGCTGAATATTATTTAGCGCCGAGGCGAAGCTCGGTCCTGACCGCATTTGTGACATCATCATGTGAGTCTTGGGTGATAATGCGTTGAGTCGCAGTGTGCCCTGGCGGTGCTGAATAGCTACTGCCTGGAAGTAAAAAACCGAAAGTTGGTATGACATTGTTGTCTATCCAGAGACCATCTCCGGGGTGGCGGGGCCTGGGTGGCCTTGCGCCTATGTGTGACACTCTAAAATGAGTTGCTTGGTGGGGCCTGATCTTCGAGCGATTGGTCCCTGGACCTAATAATCTGGGTTGCTTGCCCTGGCACCTCTTTATGCTCCTTCTGGCGCCGGCCTGTCTATTTGTTTAAAGACCCAACATTCTCTATTTGTATGATTGGCTGCTACTGCTGCTGGGGTACCATGGTTTTGACATGGTCGGTCAAGTATGCGGTTCAAGCTTGAGGATTACGGGATCCTGTGCTGATCGCCGTTCCCCGGGCGCCATTCTTTGTCTTGGGAAGCTTATATTTGTTGCACTGAGGTTTGTAGAATCTGTTTCTGTCCGCTGATGCGTCCGGGGTACTCACTATGTTGTTGTTTGGTATGTGACACTAGTCTTGTGCGCATCCCCTTGCCGCGGTGTGCTGTTAGCTGGGTGTAGGCCTGCGTTTGATTTTTAATGCCACCTCCATGAATTGAGGTAGTAACCTGCGCTTTGGGTAGTATTTTGTTCGGCGTGTGAGTTCGTATTCTTCGGCTACCCAGGCCTTAGTCTGTTTGTCTGCAAGCAGATTTTGGTCAGCTTGGAGCTCCTGCTGATTTTTCTTTAGGCTTCTTGCAGTGGCTATAAGCCTGCGCTTGAAGCGCTCCTGCTCTATGGGATCCTCTGGTACGCCGAATTCATCGTCACTGAGGCTCACCTCGTCTTCGGAGGGAGGCATATAGTTATCGTCCTCCAAGTATCCGTCCATCACCTGTTCGTCTATGCTAGCCAGCCCGTGTTCCTGTCCAGCTTGCTCGAAGGTGGGTTGATCAGGATCGTACTCCTCTTCGGCAACATCTGGTTTTTCTTCTCCAGTGCCGGTATTGTTGTGGTGAGGCTTGGAGCGGCGCCGATGACGCCCATGTTTTCCTTTCTTCCCCGAGGGGTTTTCTTCCATTGCCTCCTCGCCATTGGTTTCTTTGGGAGTATCCACCATGTATATGTCATATGAAGAGGTGGCAGTCCAGCGCCCTGTGGGCGGTGGTTCCTGTTCTTCTCCTGCATCGCCGTCTATACCGTCGATGTCTTCGGAGTCGAAGTTAAGCACGTCGGCCAAGTCATCGAGCGTGGCTATTAAGTGGGTGGAGAGTGGGAAACGAATTTCTTCGTCGCCAGCTTCCCACTCGAGCCAGACATAGTTCGGCCAAGAATCTCCTGACAAAGAGAGAGACCTTAAAGAATCTAGCACGTCTCCGAAGGGTGAGTGCTGAAAGATATCCGCGGCGGTGAACTCCATGACTGGAGCCGAGTTAGATTCAATGACACGGGCGCGCGCGGCCCGGAGCACACGGCCGGAGGTGAGTCCGGGGGTCCGGAGACACTGATCCCTTTAGGAGGGTAGTCTGTGTTCGGCTCCAACACCAAGGAGTATGCGGCCTCCGGGGCGGGGTCCATCCACCCATCCTTGGAAGGCGCGATCTGCTCTAGAGAAAAGTTCGGAGCGGTAGCAGGTGCGATGTTCCGAATACTGTCTGACTGCCGATCTAGCTCGTGCATGTCGTGATCGTTCGGTGCTCCTGACACAGGCCCGAATCCATCGACGATCAAGTCTCCGCGGATGTCGGCGGTGTAGCTTAGGTTTCCGAACCTGACCTGATGGTCGGGGCCGTAGCTATGGATCTGCTCCAGATGGCCAAGTGAATTAGCCCGCAGTGCGAAGCCGCCGAACATGAAGATCTGTCCGGGGAGAAAAGTCTCGCCCTGGACAGCGTGATTGAAGGATGGAGGAGCCATCTAGCCTTGTAGCGACAACACAGAGGACCTCTCAATGAAAGCACCAATGTCGGTGTCAAAACTGGCAGATCTCGGGTAGGGGGTCCCGAACTGTGCGTCTAAGGCTAACGGTAATAGGAGACTGGGGACACAATGTTTACCCAGGTTTGGGCCCTCTCGATGGAGGTAATACCCTACTTCCTGCTTGATTGATCTTGATGATATGAGTATTACAAGAGTTGATATACCACGAGATCAGAGAGGCTAAAACCCTAGAAGCTAGCCTATGGTATGATTGATGATAATGATCGTAAGTCCTACGGACTAAACCCTCCGGTTTATATAGACAACGGAGGGGGCTAGGGCTACACAGACTCGGTTTACAGAGGAGGAGATCTACATCCGGGTCGCCAAGCTTGTCTTCCACGCCAAGGAGAGTCCCATCCGGACACGGGACGAGGTCTTCTATTTTGTATCTTCATAGTCCAACAGTCCGGCCACAGCATATAGTCCGGCTGTCCGGATACCCCCTTATCCAGGACTCCCTCAGACGTCGCGAAAAGTGCACATCCGTTCCCGTTTGGGGATGTGGATGGCGTTTATCATGTTCATGGTTTTGATTTATGGGGGAAATTTCTTTTGCCCTCTATTGTTTGGTGCTCTGGGCTCCTCGTCATCTTCTTCTCTTTGAGACCCCTTCTCCTTGTTTTCGGTGCCTGACCTGCCGTCTTGTTTGAAGACCCAGCATTCTCCGTTGGTATGATTGGCTGCCGTTCCTGGGGTACCGTGAATTTGGCATGGGCGGTCAAGTATTCAGTCCAGGCTGGATGGGCCTGAATTGTTCTTTTGAAGTGGCTTTTTCCGCTGACCGGACTGAGAGCCACGGAATCCGGTATTGACTATCGTATCTTGGGCGTCAACATTGTTTTTTTGACGCTTATGTTTGTTGCGTCGAGGTTTGTTGTTGCTGTCTCTCGCCTCTGATATGCCAGGATTGCTTGTTGTTATGTTGCTACGAGCCAACCATCTATCTTCGCCCACACAAAAGTGGGTCATGAGTGTCATGTGGGCTGCCATGGAATTCGGCTTCTCTTGGCCGAGGTGTCGGGTGAGCCACTCATCGCGGATATTATGCCTAAAGGACGCTAAGGCTTCGGCATCCGGACAGTCGACGATTTGGTTCTTTTTAGTTAGGAACCGAGTCCAGAATTTCCTGGCTAACTCTCCGGGCTGTTGGGTCATGTGACTTATGTCATCAATGTCCGGTGGTTGCACGTAAGTGCCCTAGAAGTTGTCAAGGAACGCGTCCTCCAGGTTCTCCCAACTGCCAATAGAGTTCGCCGGCAGGTTGTTCAGCCAATGTCGAGCCGGTCCTTTGAGCTTAAGGGGGGGAGATACTTGATGGCATGTAGGTCATCACCGTGGGCCATGTGAATGTGGAGAAGAAAATCTTCAATCCATACCGCGGGGTCTTTTGTGCCATTGTATTATTTGATACTTACGGGTTAAAACCCTTCTGGGAATTCATGATCCATTAGTTCATCAGTGAAGTATAGGGGGTGTGCAGCGCCTCTGTGTCGGGCTGTATCACGACGCAGTTCGGATGAATCTGGTCGGTTGTTTTCAACCCAGCCGGACTTGCTTTTAGTGTATCCGGCGTGACGATTATCTTTACGCTTGGTGGCGTGCCACCTCGATCCATAGATCGATTTTGACTATACTGCTTTGTTTCCTGGTATGTCTCACAGGTGTTGCGTGTAGCCCCTAGTCGTAGTGTGTTGGTGGTGAGGTGCGGGCTGGTGTTCGGGCTGGTGTGCCACTTTGTCTCGGCCACGAGGTGGCCGGTCAGCCTCGTCCTGCGCTGGTAATGTGGGCTCTAGTGCCTTCTCCTCAAGTTGAGGTAGCAACCTATGCTTTGGGTAACTTTTGGTTGGGTGCACGAGTCCGTACTCCTCGGCTGCCAGGACCTCAGTCCATCTATCTGCTAGCAGATCTTGATCAGTTTGAAGCTGTTGCTGTTTTTTCTTCAGGCTTTTTGCAGTGGCTATAAGCTGGCGCTGGAAGCGCTTTCGCTCGACGGGATCCTTGGGCACGACAAATTCTTTGTTGCCGAGGCTTGCCTCATCTTCGGAGAGAGGCGTGTAATCATTGTCCTCTGATTCTCCATCTATTGCCTGTTTCTAAGGGCTAGCTTGCCCACCCTTCTGCTCGGCCTGCTCGAGGTCAGGCTGGGCGGGATTGCTTTCGTATACGGCACCATCCGGATTGCTGTCGTCTCCTGTGCCAGTATTGTTATGGAGGGGCTTAGAGCGGCGCCTATGATGCCCATGCTTTGATTGCTTCCCTAAGGGGTTATCCTTTGTTGCCTCATTGCCATTGTTTTCTTTGGGGGTGTCTACCATATATATATATCATACGATGAGGTGGCTGTCCAGCACCCTGTGGGCGGTGGTTCTTATTCTTCTCCTGCATTGTCGTCCATATCATTGATGTCTTCGGAGTCGAAGTCGAGCATGTAGGTTAAGTCATCGATAGTGGCTATTAAGTGGGTGGTGGGTGGGTAACGAATTTCTTCGTCATCCACTTCCCACTCGAGCCGGACATAGTTCGGCCAAGAGTCTCCTGATAAAGAGAGAGACCTTAATGAATTTAGCACGTCACTGAAGGGTGAGTGCTGAAAGATATCCGCGGTGGTGAACTCCATGATTAGTGCCCAATTAGATTCAATGGGCACAGATGCACACGGTCCGGAACCTACGACCGGAGACAAGTCTGGGGACACAGACTTCCTTGGAGATGGAGTCTCTGTTCGGCTCTAATGCCGATGAGTGTGCGGCCTCCGTGGCGGGGTCCATCCAACCATCCTCGGATGGCGCGATCTGCTCCAGATTAATGTTCGGGGCAGCTGGAGATGCGATATCCCGAATACCGTCCGATTGCAGATCTAAGTCATGCTCGTCGGGACTGTTCGGCGCACCTGACGTGGGCTCGAATCCGTCCAAGATCAAGTCCACGCGGACATCGGCCATGTAGTTCAAGTTTCCAAACCTGACCTGATGGCCAGGGGCATAACTGTCGATCTGCTCCAGATGGCCAAGCGAGTTGGCCCGCAGTGCAAAGCCGCCGAATACGAAGATCTGTCCGAGGAGAAAAGTCTCACCCTGGACCGTATCGTTGTTAATGATTGAAGGAGACATCAAGCCTTATCGCGATGACATAGAGGAACTCTCAATGAAAGCACCAATGTCGGTGTCAAAACCGGCGGATTTCGGGTAGGGGGTCCCGAACTGTGCGTCTAAGGCTAATGGTAACAGGAGGCTGGGGCGGCTGCGCTCAGGATCGGCTCCGCCCATCCTGAAGACAAGGGGAGCACCTTCTACCCACTCTTCGTGAGCGCCATTATCGCCGCTCTGGTGCCTCCCTTTTCTGAGTTCTTCCTCGCTGTTCTTCGCTAATACAACTTGCAAGCTATGCACCTCCACCCCAACTCTGTTCTTCTCCTGGCGATTTTCGCCTACTATTGTGAGGCTCATGTTGGGGTGAGGCTCATGTTGGGGTGAGGCCCTCAGTGGCTCATCTGGGCCATTACTTTTCCCTCTGGGTTTCCGGTGCCCACATCATCGCCTGCGTGAGCTTCATCGCATACTCCAACTCCAATGCCATATCGAAGCCCGGGAAGAGGATCGAGGGCTTTCGGAGCAAGTGGGTCATGGTGGACGCTGGGCGCGTCCACCCTCGACTAGTGCTGCCAATGGGGCAGCCCAAGGCCTTCGACGCGTGGTCTCGCGCGGAGCTTGTCGACCCCTGTGCGAAGATGGTGCTGAAGAGGATGAACGCGGACCTGACGCTAGGCAACCTGGTGACGGCGAAGCTGACCTGGGCTATGCTCCTGAGGGAGTTCCTGGAGCACCGGGTGGCTCCACTTCGTGAACAATCGCTCCCATTGTGGAGGCTCAGGGAAGCAGATGCCACCCTCCGCCTGAACTCCGCGGCCCTGGCCGACGAAGATCTGGCCGCGGCCCTCCATTCCTTGGTCGGAGGAGACATGGCGAGGCTGGAGGGTGCTCCTGTCCCCCTGTTCCTTCGCGATGACTGGGAGCAGGTGGTGAACGCCATGCCCACCTTCAACAGGGAGGGGTTGGTGCTGGCAGAGGCTCCCGAGGATCTATCGGCATTGGCGATGGTGAACGTGTCCTTCGACGACTCCAGCAGGGAGGAGGAAGAAGAGGAGGAGGAAGAAGAGTCCGACTCTGAGGCGACCGACGGAGAGTCGGGGGAGTCCTTCCCTCGGCGCAGGTCCCATGCCCTCCTCTCCATGCCGGACGACGACGAGGCCGGCGCCAGGCGAGGCGGAGAGGACTCACCCTTGGTCCCGAGGAAGGATAGGACAAGGCTGGCTCCTCGCGGCTCTGCTCTGATTCCAAGGTGGACTGAAGCCAGCTCCAACTCTTCTGATGCGCCCTCTGCTTCCGGGCCTCCCGAGGCTGACCCCTGCCGCAGGCTCTCGGAATTCAAGTTTGGCCGGAGGCTGCTTGAGCCCGCGAGCGACGACCAGTAAGTGCCCGATTCATGTTTTTCTTCCTGCTTCTGCTGCCAAGGCTTGACGTGTGCATCTTTTGGCTAGGCCGGCGCCTGCAACAAAAAGGTTGAAAGGGGCCTCGGCGGCCCTGCTTGGGGCGAGTCTGCCTGCCAAGGCAGCGCCTTCATCTGCAGGGAAAGGAGGTAGCGAGGCTCGTGCCTCCCTTGCCCGGTCGTCCTCGCGAGGCCAGGTGGGGTGCACCGGCATGGATCCAGCCCCCACGGCCTAGGCGACTCCCGAGGTGGCCACGCTTAGCGCCATTGCTGAGGCCACCGGGGCTCAGAAAGCCCCGACGCTTGGTGCCGTGATCACACTGCCATCTTCCCCTCCTACTTCGCCGACAGCTGCTCCCCTCACTCCTTCCACCATCCTGGACCGCGCCACTGCTGAATTGAGCCGCCTGCGCGAAGATCTCCAGGGTGCCGACCCTTGCCTCGTTGCCTGGCGCCTGGAGCTAGCCTCTAGCTGGATCTGCTCAGACGCCTCCATCCGTGCGGTGCTGAGCTAGGCCGTGTCGGCCTGCGATGAGGAGAAACAGGCCACCTCTCAAGCCAAGGCCGCTCGCGGCGCTGCCTTGGGTGACACTGCTGATGCCCGGGGCCGCTGCAAGGCGCTGGAGGACGAGCTGCAAGGCCTGCGTGATGAGCTTGCCAAAGAGGTCCACGACCGCCAGTAGAAGGAGAAGAAGATGAAGACTCGAGAAGCTGCCGTCAGGGACTGGGATGCTGAGCTCGATGAGCGTCATGGCCGGCTGGAGACGCTGGAGCAGGCGCTGAAGGAGGAGAGGATCGAGCTGGACGACAAGGAAAAGGTTCTGGCTAAGGATCGGGTGGCCATTGCGAAGCTGGAGGAGAAGGCTCGCACCATGCCGAAGACGCTTTATGACGGCGGCTTAGAGAAGCCGCTGGCTGGCGCAGAGGACTTCCCCGCCAAGCTGCTTCCCTTCCTGGTCCGTGCACTCGAAGATGTCGTAGACGGCCTTGGCCCTACGGCCGAGGCCGAGGCGCGTGTCCTCTCTTCCGCGGCGCTAACGCGTGTCATCAGCCACGTCTACCTTCACGACCCCAACGTCGACCTCGACAGCCTGCTGGAGCCTGTGAGCAGCGAGCTTTCCGCTGCAGCTGCTGAGGATGTGAAGGGTCGAGCTGAGGCCTTGCTGGCAAGGTTCCACGCCTTCAGCACCAGGCCCGGGCGAGATGCTGCCAGCTCCTTGGCCTCAGGAGGTGGAGCTGGCCAGCGTGATCCCACCACGAGTGACGACACCGCCGGAGAGTTATCCCTTTGTAACTTGTGTCCTGTTTCGACTCCTGCAACATGCACCATGCCTCGTGGAGGCGTTTAAACTTGTGTTTGGCATTGTGAAAACAACCTATGGCCTGTAATATTTGCTTTTGAATACCCCAGAATTTGCATTTTTTCCTCCTATTTGCTTGTGTTCTACATTGGCAGAGCCCGGCCCCGCGCATACCTCAGCCGCCATTAGCCCCGACCGGAAACCAGACGGAACCAAGGAGTGAGGGGCTACGCGACCAGTTAGGCTCCTGAGTCATGATTCTCAGGAGTCCCCCTTGACGCGCAAACAACAAGTAGGGAAGGGAGGCGTAGGAGTGGATTTGTCATTCTACGTCGGCACGGCTCGGCCCCGCGCATACCTCAGCCGCCGCTAGCCCCGACCGGAAGCCAGGACGGGACTAAGAAGTGAGGGGCTACGTGACCAGTTAGGCTCCTGAGTCGCGATGCTCAGGAGTCCCCCTTGACGCTCAAATGGTCTTCATACCTTGGCTCCGCTTGGGGAGGGGCGCGCGATGAACCAGGCCCGAGGGACCTAGCTGGGTGGCGTGCGCCCGGGCGTGGCCCGAACGTAGCCCACGTGTCCAACCCCCTCACGTGGCACTCCCAAGGGGAGACGTTACAATAAGGTCGGACACTGAGCTCTGGGCTCCCTGAGGTTGATGCGACCGTGGGCGGCCCTCAGTTGTTTATCACCAGCGCGGAGCATAGCGCTTCCGTAAGTGTACGGGCATAGACGCTCCTCGGCAGTGTCGTCAGCCAGCGCGGAGCATGGTGCTTCCAGGTACGTGGCAGGGGGCTCCCCTCCGGGAGGAGCCCCCGGGGCATGTACAGCCCCGCCCTGACACATGGCTGGCACGGTAGGGCTTGACAAGGTGTATCTAGGCACCCGTGAGCCAGCGCGGGACTCACGGGGCCCTACCTCAAGGCGGGTTGCTCCTATCTCTGGGCCTTTGTTTGAAGTGTGCTCCTGCAAGATTGATTAGATGCCAATGCTGTACGTCCTCAGGTCCCGGCCCTCGAGCGAGCTCAGCCGTCGCTGGTATGCCTGGTCGCGATGCCATGGACAAGGCCAGTAGGTGAGGGCTGGAGAGCCAATAAGAGCCCATGAGTCGCGATGCTCAGGTGCCCCCCTTTTAACGTGCAAGCGGTTAGCATGAAGGAAAAAGGGGGCGCCGTGGGAGGCATTAGGTAATAATCATGGCGGGCCAAATACACGACCTAGATGCGGGAAAGATATATGCCACCGGGTCAGGCCCGAGCGGCTTGGGGATAACGCAGCCCGAGGGGCGCCCCCAACAAGGTAACCTAAAGATGTGAACAAAAGAGATACATGCCGCAGGGATGGACCCACGCGGCCTGGGAATAATGCAGCCCTGGGGGCGCTCCCAGCTAAAAATGGAACTAGAAAGATGTCATCTGATACCGTTGGAGATGAAGGAATGCTAGAGTAGCGGACGACGCATGGTGTGGAAGCCGATCCACATGAGCCGCCAGGGCCCAGAGCCTCGGGAGGCTCCGGGGGCGCAGGCGGCTCTTCAAGGACCATCTCCATCTTTGCCAGGACTGCGCAATGCCTGATCTCCTGGGCCTCCAGAATGCTCCTCAGCAGGCGCTGATGAGCAGCGACCGCGTTCGGTAGGCCAAGAGGCATGCGGACGTAGCAGTGGGGTGGACCCTCGCAATGTCCCACGCGCGAAGGCCAAAGACGCTCCTAGGATGCAGCTCGGTTGAGCCCTGGTACGTCAATGCAGACGCGCAGCCCACCATCCTTGCCTAGATGGGGAGCTATGGCGGGTAAGTGGTGGCAGCCGCGCATGACTCTTGACTCCTACAGCTCCTGAGTGTTTCTTGCGATGAACTCCTGAGGGTTTGGCCCTCCTTGCCTCATATCTTCCCGAGGGAAACGTGCCTTGAAGCACGCCTCTATGTGGTGCCCGAGCGCCTCCCTCATGACCTTGGCAAGGTCGGTGGCCCTCCAGGAGAGAGCCCCCAAGCCTTGCCCGAGGAGGTCGCCGGGCGCGCCTTCCTATGCGACAGAGGGAGGTGCCCCTTGAACGGGCGCAGATCCTGGCGCGACGCCCTTGGAGGTGCCTGCCTCATGATGGTTCGGACCAGGTGATGTCTTCTTCTTCTTAGGGACTGCCTCGGGAAGGCTCCCACTCGTGTGATCTGGGTCTTCGATTTCCGCGGCCTGGAAAGCACGCTCGACAGAACACACTGCGTCCTTCTCCTCACAGGGGACTATGATGACTCCACCGCTTCCTGGCATCTTGAGGACATTGTAGCCATGGTGAGTCACTGCCATGAACTTGGCCAGGGTCGGATACCTGAGGATGGCATTGTAGGGCAGGCGAATGTGGGCGACGTCGAAGTCTATGAGCTCAGTACGGTAGTTTTTGTGCTGTATGAAGGTGACAGGGAGGCGGACCTGCCCTATCGGGGTGGTAGAACCATCAGTGACTTCTGAGAAAGGCTTGGTTGGCTGAAGCTGATCATACGGCACATAGAGGTTGTTGAATGTCTCGACAAACTGAACGTTGAGCCCTGCTCCACCATCGATGAGGGTCCTGGTGACCTGCACGTTGCTGATGACTAGAGAACAGAGCATTGGGAGAACACCGGCTGTTGCTGCGCACTTGAGTTGATCCGTTGAACTAAACGTGATGGCACACGTGGACCACCTGAGAGGGCGTGAGGCCTTGGTCTTTAGGAGGACTGCATTCACCTCGCGAGCAAACTGCTTGAAGATGCACTGAGAGGCCGGGGCTTGAGCTCCGCCTAGGATGCAAGCGATTGCGCGCGGTTCCTGGAAGCCCCCAGCCCCCTCGTCTTGATGCTGGTCTTCATTCCTCCTTAGCGGTGGCGGCAGCGGAGGGAGGCCTGCATTGCCTTGCGGGTGATCCTCGCGAGGCTGATCCCTCCAACCCCCCTCGCGAGGCTGGTCCTGCCAGCAGTCCTCACGAGGTCGGTCACGCCACCCTTAGCAAGGGCCACGGTCTTCCCATCATCCTCCACCTCTTCCTCATCCTCGGACATAGCCCCGATCATTGCGCTCGCGGCGTCAGCCGATACGTTCATCTCGCACAGCCCTGAGCTCCTGGCATTCATTGGTGTGGTGGGTGTGGAGGTCGTGGTACACGCAGTATCGGCTTCCCTTGGATGACTTCGGCTGATCCCTGCTTCGCTTGGTATCTGGCTCAGCTACGAGCATAGCTGCGCCTTTGCGCTTCACGTCCTTGACCTTGGGCTTCTTCTCTTCCGGATCAGCAGCTGGAAGCTCGAGGAGGGAGAGGCGTCCTTCCTCAGCCCTAGCGCACTTGGTCGCCAAGTTGAACAGCTCCAGAGATGTGCAGAGGTCCTCATGGATCGCTTGCTCTTCCTTCATCTTGATGTCACGAACCCCATCAGAGAATGCTGAGATGATGGCCTCCTTAGTCACCCTAGGGATCTTGAGGCGGGCGTTGTTGAAGTGATGGATGTACTTTTGCAGGGTCTCTCCTGGTTGGTGGTTGATGCGGCGCAAGTCACTCATGGCCGGGGGCCGGTCACGAGTGCCCTGGAAGTTGGCGATGAAGCGAGTGTGCATCTCGTCCCAAGAGGAGATCATGCTGGGAGGCAGGTTGAGGAGCCATGTGCGGGCGCCATCCTTGAGCGCCATGGGAAACGAGTTTGCCATGACCTTTTCGTCCCCGTTGGCTGCCTCGATGCCCAACTGGTAGAGCTGGAGAAACTCCGCGGGGTCCGAAGTGCCGTCGTAGCGGGGAGGCAGATCTGGCTTGAACTTGCCCGGCCAGGCCATGTTGCGCAGCTCGGTGGTGAAGGCGCGGCAGCCTGCAATGGCCACGGGGGGGCTTTGGTGACGAAGGGCTTGATCTTGGAGGTCTCCGCATGCTGCCGCCAGGAGCAGCGCGGGGTCTTGGCGGGCTGGAGCAGGAGCGCGGTCATGACGTGCTGGTGCAGGGAGCACGCGAGCACCTTCTTGAGGGCGAGGATTCTCTTGGCAGCTCTTTTCTTGCTGCGCGGGCGCTGGATGCTGCGGGTCCTGTTCAGGGGCTGTGCGCCTTGGGGCCAGGGCGCCTTCTTGAGGGGGAGGCGGCAGAGGCGCCTTCGGAGCTGCATTGCCTGCGCAGGACGGAGGGCGATGCAGCGAGAGGGATGGTGCAGCGGAGCCCCCTACGGCGCTGACGAGCTCGGTGATGCGGGAAAGCCACTCATCGTAGAGGTCGTCGGTGGGGCGGTAGTGCAGGAGCTCACATGCCAGGAGCAACGCGGCATGCGCATCCGCAGGAGCGCGGCGAGCGTGCAAGACGAGCCTACTGGAGTCAGTGACGGGGTAGCGGTGCGGGCCTCTCGCCGCACCGAGGGATGCATCGATGACGCCTGCTGCTCGTTCCCCACTAGGCCGGTGGCGGCATGGGTGGCAGGCGACAGAGAACGATGGGGAGGCCCGCCAACAGGCCTGTCTGGGTGACATGGGCTGCAAGAGTAGCCCGGCGCTTGGCGCAGGCTCAGCGAGCGTCAAACATGGATGTGGCGAACGATGAAATGCAAGACGGCGGAAGACACAATTCCGGCGCACCCCTACCTGGCATGCCAAATGTCGGATTGCGGGTTCCGGCTGACCCTTAAGGTTCGAACTCTGGGGTGCACGCGGAGATCTCTTCCTAACCCACTCGCGTCTCGAAGCCTCGCAAGGGAACTAGGCTACACGATGAACAACACAAGAGACACGAGGTTTATACTGGTTCAGTCCACCATTGTTGTGTAATACCCTACTCTAGTGTGTGGTGTGGTGGATAGCCTCTGGGGCTGATGATGAACAATACAAAGGAAGAACAGCATCGCGAGGGACGTTCTTGTGGTGGTGTTGTCTCTTGGGAAGGATTGGATTCGGCCCCTTTCTACTATGGGGGCTATCCCTATTTATAGAGCGAAGCCCTGGTCCTCTTCCCAAATATTGAGTGGGAAGGGCGCCAACAATTGGTCATTTTGAAGGGGAACATCTAGTTCACTTATCCTGACTAAAGTTGGTCCTCGCATGCCAAAGGCTCTGATGATGACTCTGTCTTGGGCTCCACGGTGACCACCATACTGCCGCTCTGCTAGTCTTGGTCTTGTTGCACCGAAACGGTAGCCTTTTCCTGATGCCTTTGCTTGTGCTTTCCCCCTTTGCACCAAAGAGGAAACAAGGACACTGCGCAGGCCGGCGCCCGCCTGGCTTCGATCGTCATGGCTTGCGTCATGGGCACCTCGCGAGGTACCCCTGCCTTGATCTCTTCACCTCCTCGCAAGCCAGCCTGATGAGGACGCTCCTGAGGAAGCTTCCTATAGTCCGCCCCGCGAGGCTTGGCCCCTCGCGAGGGTCTTGAGCTCGAGCTGATGAAGGTGGGCTACACTGGGCCATTGCTTGAGCCACACCGCAGGCCGCAGGCAGGCAAGTCTAGGGACCCCTGTTCCCAGAACACCGTCACCGCTCTCAAGGGGAAGCGGACGGCTACCACGAATGAGGTGGTTGCTGAAGGGAGTAAGTGGGCGGTGGATTTGGGCAGGAGGCAAAGTGGAGATGTCATCTTCTTCTGGTCGAATCTGAATGTGGATGTGTTGGAAGCGATGTATGGATATCTGTGGGGGAGGGAAGTCCCAATAGGGCATGGAGCACCCAATGTTTTGGCAGAGTGGGAAGAGGATCTGCTAGTTCGTATCGATTCTTTTGCGCATACTTTATCTGTGGTCTCCGTCCTCCCTTTTCTGATTTCTTTGAAGCAATGATGGTGATCTACGGATTCCATCTCCTGGATTTCATGCCGAATGCAATGGCGTGCATGGTAATTTTTCCCATCTGTGCGAGAACTTTGTTGGGGTTGCCCCAAATATTGATCTGTTTAGGCACTATTTTGTCCCGCAGGTGGAGAACAAGGCTCACTGTTCTGGGAACATAAGTTGGATTTCGTAGTTGGTGAGTGAGAAATGGGATTACCTCCCTAGTAAGCAGCGCAACAGATGGGATGAGTGGAGAGGAGATTGGTGTTGGATCCAAGAACAGAAAGCTCCAGACTTCTGCAAGGCGCGAACAGGGTGCACCGAATGCGGCAGCAATTGGAGGGAGGTCGGCCTTTCCGATGACAGGCTCCGCCCGGCAATAAACAGAATCACATGCCTAAAGGCTGCCGGGCTAACATTGAGCATGTGGGGGCTGACTTCCTTCTTCGTCGTATTGTGCCACTTCAAAAGAGGGGTCGGTTTGCCTGGCTGTATGGAGATGTCGTAGACAGGATGAGGCTGCTTCCTGGCTTTACCAACAACCTGTCAGTCTACATCCACGCCTGGTTGTGCGAACAATTGTTCGGCAGCCTCGGGCCGTTCAAGTTGGCGGCAACCGTCATCCCGCTGAACATCAACTCTACCAGGGACCAGATTCTGAAATGGATGCCAGACTACAATGCCCATGGAGTTGCAGGTGACTGGTAGTTGCCCACTTACGACGAGGAGCTAGTGTGGTCCTCCACCCTAGTGGAGAGGGCTACCAAGGTGGAGTCCAATATGCACAAGGCCACCTCCAAGATGGAGGTGTTGTTCATCAAGAAGCGGCTTGAAGAGGATAGGGCATTCTAGGCTGCCACGAGGGCGAAGGCCGGAAAGGCAGTGGGGAGAAAGGGAGAGGCAGAAGGTAAAGGCCCCTCCAGCGACAGAGGCGAAATGCAAGCCTCGGAAGAGGCTGCCGAGGACGAGCCTGCTAGGTATGAGCCTTCCAGGATTGAGGCTTTGGCTGCCGTGGTAGCAGAGGTCCGGGAGAGGGAGGAGGCTGAGGAGGTGGAGCAACTAAAGAGGAGTGGCATGTGACGGGTCCCCAAGCCCCCGAGCCGATCCTGGATCCGCATCCCCGCGGGTGGGCTGCCACCCCCGGAGCAACAGTTTTCGATCCTGCACCCGCGGCCAAGAAGGTGAAGAAGAGTACCTCCAGGGGAGCACGTCGGATGCGGTATGCCGGCAGTCCCTTCGCCTTGCCGGAGTGAAAAGCCCTCCCGCCAAGTGATCAGGGGCCGCGGGGGTTGACTCCTACTCCCATTTCGACTCGATTTCCTCGCAGAGCTCATCCACATCAGAGCCTTCCGTGCCCCAGCAAAGATCAAAGCTGCTGGAGAGCTCCGCCTCCCTGCCCAAGAGGAGAGGCAAGGCACCCTCACCGCCCATGGTGTTCAAGCTGGGATCCATGCTCATTGACGAAGAGTGAGGAAGACCATTCTTCTTTCCTTATAGTATCTTCGGTATGCTTGTTTCCTTCTGTTTACAGATTTTGCTTGATGCCGTTGTCAGGGAAGAGTAGGAGGATACCGAGACCGTTATCCACCAGTCAAAATAGCTTAGGCACGCAGGTCCGTCGATGACTGTGGAGGGCATGGGCCTGACAGGGAGCAGCACGAGCGACCGGCTGCCAAGCCCCCAATCCAGCCCTCGACACAAGAGCGCAAGCTCCGTCCGTCCCATGAAGAGCAACGCAAGAGAGTCTCGGGCCTCCTCAGCTGGATGAGGGGAGAGATGACTTAGGGCGAGACCCCCCAAGAGAGTCTTACCCCGCCTGCTGGTCAAGGTGAGGAGCCCCTGGTGACGGCTCTGACAGGAGGACTTGCCCAGGGCGATGTCGTGGTCGACATGGAAGGGGACAGAGATCATGACCCAGCAGCTGAGGTTGTTGGAGAGACTGAGACTTCTGCACGATGGACCTTCCCTGGTAATAGATTTGTTCCTTCTTCTTACTTCTTTATTTTATCATCTCATCTCGTGCTTCTGGTTCTCCAGAATTCAAGCTTCTTTTATTTTTGCTCGTCGTCTTTGCTTGCAGCCCCTCAGACCTAAGAGCTTGAACTGTTGGAAGAAGTGGCCAACATAGGGAGAGATGCCGCGGACAAGGCCGCCAAGATTGCTGCCACGGAGGGGCAGGGACACACCACCGGGATGCCCACAAGCCCCAACAGAAGTGAAGCAGACCCTTGACGGCGCGCCAGGGGCGGGGGCAACGATCGAGGAGAAAATTCCTCTCCAAACCATGCCCCCCTTCATTTACAGCCACGACGGAGGAATCTCCATCAGCTTTGGGCCAGTTGGCGTTGGCGCTAGAGCAGCCCGGGCTTGGATCCCCTGGCCCATTAATGGCGAAGTGCGCAGAGCTTGATGGAGAGCTTCAGCGTATCTTGGTGCCGCTGCACCAAGGGGTCGACAAGGCCGACGATCCCATTGCTGTTGTGATGGACTTGTCCTTCCTGGAACCATGGCATCCGGTATCAAGGAGATGCAGGGGCGGCATAACCAGAAGTGGCAGGTGCTCAAGGAGCAGCGCCAGTTCGCCAATAAGGTGGACCAAGAACTGAGTGACAAAGGCGACAAGCTGCATGTGTGGCACGGCAAGCAGTTCCAGATCCTGATGAGACAGAAGGAGACCATCTCGATGGCGAGGGAGGATGTCATTTCCCGGGAGGCCCGCATGGCAGCGCGCAAGGTGCTTCTGCATGCCAGGGAGCAGGGGATCTCTTCCCGGGAGGAGAAACTCGAGGCCACCCTCCGCGACAAGGACGATGATCTAGAAGCCCTCATGCAGCAGTGCACCAAGGAGCTCGAAGACCATTACAAGGTCGCTCTGGATGCTCTCGTCGCTGAATCCGCTACCCAACTGAAGAAGCTTGCCGATAACCTCGCTGCTGCATCTACGGCTAGGACTGATCTCGACCAACAGGTAGCCAAGCTGACTGAAGAGCTTGTTGGAAGCGCCAAGGAAGTCGTGACCCTCAAGGAGGAGGCGTAAAAGGAGAGACCCTTCTGAAGGATATATAATCGTAGCTTTTCACCAAGAGCCAAGGCCTCGAGTATGCTAATGGCACCATTAAGGACCTAGAGGCCAGGATAGGCACTTTGGAGAGCTCAGTGGAATCCAGTGGGGCGTGTGAGCAGCAGCTGACAAAGGACCTGGACACCACAAGACACCTCCGGAAAGACGCAGACGACAGGCTAGCGAATCACTCTGAACAGGTCGACCTCTACATAAATAGCTTGATCTATATAGCCAAGCGTCTCACTACTCAAACTGTGACAATGGGCATGGAAGTTTCACGCCCAATATGCGACCCTATCCAAAAGGAACTCGAAGGTCCCACCAAGGATAGACCCGCATATTGAAACGCTTTTGCAAGGTGGATATCATTACATCAACATTACATAATAGATGGGGATACATGCATAAGGCATACAATGCCACACGAATACAACAATACATCATACATAAGAGCATCATCCGACTACGGGTGAAACACAAACAGAAACTCAAACGACATCCACCCTGCTAGCCCAGGCTGCCGACCTGGAACCTATCCCCTGATCAAAGAAGAAGCAGAAGAAGAACTCAACGCAAGCAAGCATCGCTCTCGCGTCATGATCATCGCATAACCTGTACCTGCAACTATTGTTGTAGTAATCTGTGAGCCACGAGGACTCAGCAATCCCATTACCATGGGTATCAAGACTAGCAAAGCTTAAAGGGAATGGAAGGGGTAAAGTGGTGAGGTTGCAGCAGCGACTAAGCATGATATGGTGGCTAACATACGCAAATAAGAGCGAGAAGAGAGCAAAAGGAACGGTCGTGAAGCTAGCAATGATCAAGAAGTGATCCTGAACTCCTACTTACGTCAAACATAACACAGAAACCGTGTTCACTTTCCGGACTCCGTCGAAAAGAGACCATCACGGCTACCCACGCAGTTGATTCGTTTTAATTCGGATCTGGTGTCAAGTTATCTACAACCAGACATTAACAAATTCCCATCTGCCTATAACCGCAGGCACGACTTTCGAAAGATTATACCCTGCAGGGGTGTCCCAACTTAGCCCATGACAAGCTCTCGCGATCAACGAAGGAATAGCCTTCTCCCAGGAAGACCCGATCAGACTCGGAATCCCGGTTTACAAGACATTTCGACAATGGTAAAACAAGACCAGCAAACCCGCCCGATGCGCCGACAAATCCCGATAGGAGCTGCACATATCTCGTTCTCAGGGCACACCGGATGAGCCAAGCGTACAGGAACCGACGTAACCGAAGTTGCCAAGGGATGGCCCCGCACGGTGCTCTAGTTCGGACCAACACTTAGACAAGCACTGGCCCGGGGGGCTAAAATAAAGATGAGCCTTGGGTTGGCCGACCCAAGGGAAAGGGTAGGTGGTGGTGAGGCAAATGGTAAAACCAAGGTTGGGCCTTGCTGGAGGAGTTTTATTCAAAGCAAACTGTCGAGGGGGTCCCATAAATCACCCGACCGCGTAAGGAACGCAAAATTCGGGAACATAACACCGGTATGACGGAAACTAGGGCGGCAAGAGTGGAACAAAACACTAGGCAAAAGGCCAAGTCTTCCACCCTTTACCAAGTATATTGATGCATTAATAATATAAGAGATATTGTGATATCCCAACCAAAATCCTGTCCACCATGGAGCAATCTCCAACTTCACCTGCAACTAGCAACGCTATAAGAGGGGCTGACCAAAAGCGGTAACATAGCCAAACAACAGTTTGCATAGGAAAGGTGTCAAAGGTTAGAGGTTCATGGCAATATGGGATGGCTCGATAAACAGGTGATAGGTAGCGCAGCATAGCGATAGAACGAAACAACTAGCATATCAATGATAGTAATGAGATCCAGGGTAGCGGTCATCTTGCCTGAAATCCCGCAAGGAAGAAGAACGAGTCCATGAAGAAGATGAAGCCACGAAGACGAACCAAGGGTAGACGAACGAAACCTCACGAACGCAACGAAACGGGAACTATCGAAAAGAAGCACATAACATGGTAAACACACCACACATGAACATGACATGATGCACAAACAAGTATGGTGCAAGACAAGACTACATGAAGCTACTCATGGCAAGAGATGATGCAAACAAGAGCAACACATCAAGGCAAGTTTAAATGAGGCCGGGAACAACATATAACAATTCCGGTAAGTCTTCATATGCAAATTTCGAAGTTGGTCCAGATCTGAATAAACCTTATGTTCAAGTTGTTAAACAACAAGTTAAGATGCACCAAGATAATCTACACGAGATTCTAGTGAAGTTACATATAAAGTTCATTTAGTTCGGAGCTACGGCCTAGAAGATATGAGCAAAACAAGTTAAACATGGCATTGATGCAAAATGCATACAAACATCAAGCAAACACATCGAAACAAGGATTCAACATGATAATATGAAGCTACATGCAATTCTAAGCAAGTTTCATATAGAGCACACTCAAAACGGAGCAACGGTTCAACATACACACAGTACAAGTTTAAAGGACAAGCTGTCCAAAACAGCAACTAGGCATATTGCAAGCATCAAAACAATATGCTACAGCACCTCAACATAATAACAAAAGGCATGGACATGATGTATAGGTAAAGCATTACAAAACATGAACACTGAGCTATCTCCGGAAATCACTAGAACATGCTCAAACACACATGGTAAGATTGCAAGTTATAACAATTTCAGACTTTGCAGAAAATAACATCACGATGCAATGTTCAGAGCTATCAAACAACATGTTACAGGAACTTATCATGGCAAACAAAGTCATGGCATGAATCTACTAATTGCATATATCAAAAGACCCTTACTGACCATAAGCCAAAAAGGATCAAAAAATATGATGGCATCCACGTAAACATAGCAAGTTATATTACACATTCAAACATGGCAGAAACAGAATTATGAAGGCATGTTAATGAGCTTGTACCACTCACCACAGAGCGAAACATGGCATGGCAAGGAAACCAACAGTAAGAAGGCATATTTGTGAAGCTAAGCATGGCAATAGCAAGGTCATAGGGTGCATGGATCACTAGGAAAACACATGACAACAACTGAACTTAATGTTAACAGGCTAACAGCAACATTAAGAAGCAACTTTGGAGCAAGATTAGAACAAGCTACAACAACAGATAAATGCAACCAGGGGCATGGATGGATATCGGATGACATGTAGATCAAAACACGTTTATAGAACATCTCCAGATTATGCATAGAATGATTAGTAGCAACATGTTTATATAGCACCACGAAATAACAGATTCAGCCTAGCAAAACAGCAACATCATGTACCCTACTTAACAAGCTCGATTCACTCACCACAAGTCATTGCATGGCAAGATAAGCATAGCATCATCAAGAAGACATGTTTGTGAAACAAACCAAGTCAAGAACAAGTCAATAGCATGCAAGGATCAAGTATAGCAACCTCGGCTAAATTGAATAACATGTAAACAATGTGCCAGGAAACATTTTGAAGCAAAAGTAGAGCACTCAAATGACATGCTAGACTACTCCATAATTGCAACAAGAGGCATGAATGGATAGACAATAACCACATGTTCAAAACACCCTTACTGAAGTATCTCTAAATATCCATGGATCTCTCTGTAGCATCAAGTTTACATGGCATCAAAATAATAGCAGAACAGGGACTAAAATCAGCAACATCACGATGCCTAGTTTGCATGCTTTTGCTAGTCACCACATTGATCACAAAAATACATGGCAAGCACCTATGTAAATAAGACATTGCATAGATAAAAACACATGTAGACATCAACCTCATAGGATGCACACATCAATCATGGCAAAAATGACAAATGAGCTCGTTCTGATAACAGACAGCAGAAAACATCAAGAAGCACTCTTACAACGATGATTCAGGCATCAAGATGACCTCAAATGAATATGATGAAATGTAATGAAATGATGTACTCGTCGAGACGAACAATTTGACATATTACACGCATGAAACGGAGCTACGGATGCAGAGATACAATGGCATGAACATGGCATAAAAATTACTACAGATTCGGGACTTAGAGGGATCGGGGTCAACCTCCGAAAGGTATCTGGATCTGGATCGGGTCCGGCGGGAACCGAGGCGGGGCCGGGCTCGCCGGGGAACGGGCGGGGCGGCCGGAGCAAGCGCCGGCGACGTCCGGGCGAGGCGGGGGCGGCGGATCCGGCCGGCGGCGGGGGCGCTCGAGGCCGGTCGCCGGAGAACGGGCGGCGGCGGCGCGCTGCCGGAGGCCGAGCGCGGGGACGCGGGTGCGGGGCAGTGGCCGGGCCTGGCGGCGGCGTGGGACGGCGCCCGCGGTGGCGCGGCGCCGGCGGGAGGCGGCACAGCGGGGGGGGCACGGGCTCGGGCGGCGAGGCGGCCGCGGGAGTCGGGGCGCGAGGCGCCTGGCGCTCGGGCCAGCGGCGGCAGCGGTGGACGGGCCGGGCGGGCCCACGATGGGCTCGCCGGGCCTTCGGCAGCAGGGCGCGGAGCGGGACACATGGCGGGCTCCCATTGGCTGCGGGCGGCGGCGCAGTTTCGTCCGGCGCGGACGGACATGTCCGGCGCGGCGGAGGACGATTTTTAGGGTTTGGACTGCGGGAATTTCGGGGGAGGCCACATATTTATAGGTAGAGGGAGCTAGGAGTGTCCAAATGAGCAGTTGTTTTCGCCCACACGATCGTGATCGAACGACCGAGAGCATGGAGGGGAGTTAGATGGGTTTTGGGCCAGTTTGGAAGGGGTGTTGGGCTGCAAAGAGAAGGAGGCTTTTACGGTTACCCGGTTAACCGTTGGAGTACCGAACGAACTCCAAATGGCACGAAACTTGACAGGCGGTCTACCGGTGCTATACCAAGGCCGCTTGGCAAACCTCGGGCCATTCCGAGAAATTTTAATACCCACTCACAATAGGAGACAAAAAGGGGAACACCGGAGAGCATAGGAGCGCCAGATTGCAAAACGGACAACGGGGAAAAGGCTCAGATGCATGAGACGAACACGTATGCAATGCAATGCACATGATGACATGATAAAATGCAACACGCAATCAAATGACATGGAAACGATGGCGAATAACTGGCGGACACCTGGCGCATCGAATCCGGGGCGTTACAGGAAGGGCCAGTCTTCTTGGTCAGCAAGCAGGAGGTGCCCAGCGTCAAGTTAGGGTTCTTCTTCAATGAGATGATTGACAAGCTAAAGGTGCATGAGCATGGAAGGGTTGGTCGCTTCGCGGCTGAATCCCAGAAGCTTGCCCGCAATGCCCTCTTCATGGTTTTGAGCAATATTGTCTGCCGTCATTCGGACCTCGATCTTGCCGATGGCTTTAGGAGGCCGCCGGAGGGCGCGGACATCCAAGCTGCCGAGGAAAAAGCTGCCCCCTTGCTGCCAAGGTCCTCATCCCGATGGCTCAACGTGATCGCCAGACCCGGTGCTGAACTTATTCTTGCCACCATGTTGTCCTGTAACAAAGACGTGATGCATGTTCCGTACTAAGACACCATTTTTATTTATGCTTGATCTCTAATTGTGTGTTTATCCTTTTTAAATCTGCCCGTCAGTGTTCGTACGGTTAGTCCCTGTGCATGTTCTGGTTGCTTGACGGTATCATATTGTCGTGATAGTCATAAGGGTTAGACCCTTAGCATTCATCTTGGCGTGGATGCATCCCGGCAGTTTTTTCCTTAGTAGTTTTCGACGCAGCCGCCCATTCTATGAGCAGGGATCAAAACAAAACAAGGGAGCAGGCAGAAAGACTAGCAAGGTGCCATCACATGAAGGATTTCCTTGTACAAACAGTTAGGTATTCAAGGGATAAACAAATGAAAAATCTTAAATTCTTGAGGGAGTAATGACTGCATGGACTTAGCTTTTGTCCTCGCCTCCGCCCTCTCCCATCGCTGCAAACGCTTGTTGTGCTCGCATGCTTCGGGAAGGATAAATGTCGTGCACATGGTTCTCTGGCTCCCGACAGGGGGCGATGAGGAATCACATGTACCTTGCGGTAGGCAGGACATGGCGCTAGGTACGATCGGTTTCTCTTTCCCTCCCCTCATATTTTTTAAACAATCTGGTGGCGGCTGGCGTAAGAGTCACTGATATGTCCATTTTGCATCATGCTTTTATATCAATATTTATTGCATTATGAGCTGTTATTACACGTTATGTCACAATACTTATGGCTATTCTCTCTTATTTTACAAGGTTTATCATGAAGAGGGAGAATGCCGGCAGCTGGGATTCTGGCTGGAAAAGGAGCAAATATTGCAAACCTATTCTGCACAGCTCCAAAAGTCCCGAAACTAAACGAAAGTCATTTTTGGATTTAATAAGAATTATTGAGCAAAGAAAGTACCTGAGAGGGCCCACACCCTGGCCAGGAGGGTGGGGGGCGCCACCCCTCCCCCCTACTTGGCGCGCCCCCTGTCTTCTGGGCCCCTGGTAGCCCTCCGGTGCCCATCTTCTGCTATATGATGTCTTTTACCCTGGAAAAAATCATAAGCAAGCTCACAGGACGAAACTCCACCGCCACGAGGCGGAACCTTGGTGGAACCAATCTAGGGCTCCGGCGGAGCTGTTCTGCCGGGGAAACTTCCCTCTGGGAGGGGAAATAATCACCATCATCATCACCAACAATCTTCTCATCGGGAGGGGGTTAATCTCCATCAACATATTCACCAGCACCATCTCCTGTCAAACCCTAGTTCATCTCTTGTATCCAATCTTGTATCCAAAACCACAAATTGGTACCTATGGGTTGCTAGTAGTGTTGATTACTCCTTGTAGTTGATGCTAGTTGGTTTACTTGGTGGAAGATCATATGTTCAGATCCTTTATGCATATTAATACTCCTCTGATTATGAACATGAATATGCTTTGTGAGTAGTTGTCGGATTTTGGGTTCCGGCAGACCCTCTAGATTCGAACACTGGGGTGCGCACGGAGATTTCGCCCTCTACCTACCTGCACCTCACCGCCTCGCTATGATCTAAGCAATCAAAGGAACAACACAAGAGACACAGAGTTTATACTGGTTCAGGCCACCATTGTGGTATAATACCCTACTCCAGTGTGTGGTGTCGTGGATTGCCTCTTGGGCTGATGATGAACAATACAAGGAAGAACAGCCTCGCGAGGGTCTGTTCTCGGCTGGTGCGATGAACTACTAGGGGGAGCTTAGTCGCTCTCTCTACTGGTTTCCTGGTGAGGATCCGACCCCCCTACCTTGTGGGTGGCTAGTCCTATTTATAGGCAAAGGCCATGGGCCTCTCCCCAAATATTGAGCGGGAAGGGCGCCAATAATTGGCCATTTTGAAGGGGAACATCTAGTACACTTATCCTGACTAAAGTTGGTCCTCGCCTGCCAAAGGCTCTGGTGGAGACGTCGGCTTGGGCTCCACGATGACCTCCATCCTGCCGTTCTGCTGGTCTTGGTCTTGTAGCACCGAAATGGATGCCTTTGCTTGATGCTCTCGCCTGCGCTTGCTCCCTTTGCACCAAAGAGGAAAGAAGGACACTGCGCGGGCTGGCGCCCGCCTGGCGCCCTTGGTCGTCATGGCTTGCGTCATGGGCACCTCGTGAGGTACCCCGCCTTGATCTCTCCGCCTCCTTGCGAGCCAGCCTGACGAGGCCGCTCCTGAGGAAGCCTCCTGTCGTCCTCCCCGCGAGGCTTGGCCCCTCGCGAGGGTCTTGAGCTCGTGCTGATGAAGATGGGCCATGCTGTACCGCCCCTTGAGCCACGCCGCAGGCCGCCGGTAGGCAAGTCTGGGGACCCCTGTTCCCAAAACGCCGAGACTAGCCCCCGGGCCCAAGGCGCGCCTGAACTTGGCTGAGCAGTGAGGCGAAGGGCCAAGTGCGAAGCGCCGCGGGCCCTAACAGCATGCGGCCTCGGGCGCCGCGTGGCGGTTGGTTGGACGTGGGTGCCTCAGCAACTGCGTGAATCGACAAAAGAGCGGCATCTGCCCAGGCTTTGCTTCCCTTGCTTCCTCCGGTCATTGCCCAGATCCCCTTTCTTGTGCCCTTCCTTTTTTCCTCCGAAATCTTCAGATCTACTTCGACCGCGCGCCCTAGCAAGACATGGCGCCTCGCCAAACCCCGGCCAAATCTTGGTACTCGCCCGCCTTGGACTCGCCGAACGTGTCGGAGGGGAGCCTTGCCCGGATGCGCCGGATGGTGGCGGCACAAGGCATCGACGGGGCGAAGGTGTTCAAGGCCGGCTCCGCCCTTCCTGAGGCCCGAGGGAGCACCTTCTATCCGCTCTTCGTGAGCCCCATTGCTGCCGGTCTGGTGCCTCCCTTTTCTGAGTTTTTCTTCTCTGTCCTCCGCCATTACGACCTGCAAGCTCTGCATCTCCACCCCAACTCTGTTCTTCTTCTAGCGATCTTCGCCTACTATTGTGAGGCTCACGTCGGAGTGCAGCCCTCAGTGGCCTTGCTGCGCCACTACTTCTCCCTCCGGCCCTCTCGTGGTGCCATCTCCGCGTGCGCGAGCTTTGTCGCGTATGGTGGCTCTAACGCCATCTCGAAGCCCGGGAAGAGGATTGAGGGCTTCAGGAGCAAGTGGGTCATGGTAGATGCTGGGCGCATCCACCCTCGGCTGATTCTGCCAACGGAGCAGCCCACGAGCTCCGATGATTGGTCTCGCGTGGAACTCGTGGAAGCCCGCACGAAGCCGGTGTTGGAGAAGATGGACGCAGATCTGAGGCTGGGCAACATGGTGACGGTGAAGCTGACTGGTGCGTCGCTCCTAAGGGAGTTCCTGGAGCACCAGGTGGCCCCGCTTCGTAAGTACTCACTTCCGCTGTGGAGGCCCTGCCTAAGCCCTGCAGTCTTGGCCGACGAAGACCTGGCCGCGCTCCTCCAATGTTTGGTCAGAGGAGACGTGGCGAGGCTGGAGGGCGCCCCTGTACCCTTGTTTCTTCGAGATGATTGGGAGAAGGTGGTGGACTCCATGCCCGTCTTTAATGGGGACGGGCCCGTTCCCACGGAGGATCCCGAGGACCCGGCGGCCCAGGCGACGGTGAACGTGTCCTCCGGCGACTCCAGCAAAGAGGAGGAAGAAGAGGAGCGGGAAGGTGGGCCTGACTCTGAGGCTACCGACGAGGAGTCGAGAGCGCCCCTCCCCCAGCGCAGGTCCTGCGCTCTCCGCCTCTTGCTGAGCGACGACGAGGATGACGGCGAGCGAGGCAGCGATAGCTCGCCCCCGATCCGGAAGAAGGACAGGACTGGGCTGGTCCCCCTTGGGTCTGCCCCGGCTCTGATGCGATCCGCAGACATGCCTCCTACTTCCGAGCCTCTCGAGGCTGATCCCAGCAGCCGGCTCTCGGGCTTCAAGTACGGCCGGAGGTTGCTTGAGCTCACGAGCGGCGACCAGTAAGTGCTTGATTCTTGTTTTATTCCTTGCTTTGTCGCTGAGGCTTGATGTCTGTATCTCTTGGCTAGGCTGGCGCCTGCGGCGAAGAAACTGAAGGGGGTTCCTGAGGTTCCATCCGGGGGCAGTGCCTCTGCCCACGAAAGTAGGTGGCTGCAAGGCACGGGCCTCTCCTGCCCGGTCATCCTCGCGAGGCCTGGTGGAGCTGGCTGGGGTGAGCTCATCCCCCATGGCCCAAGTGACTGATGCCATCGCCACATCTGTTGGGGCGTAGCAGGTCCTGCCTCAGGATGCTGTGGTTAGGCTGCCGTCCTCTCCTCCTACTCCACCAACTGCTGTCTCTCCGACTCCTTCCACCGTCCTGGATCGCGCTGCTGCCGAACTGGACCGGCTGCGGCAAGATCTTCTGGGCGCCGACCCTCGCCTGGTGGCCGGGCGCTTGGAGCTGGCTTCTGGCTGGATTCGCTCTGATGATTCGATTCAAGCGGCGCTGGTTCGGGCCTCGACGGCCTACAATGAGGAGAAGCAGGCCATCCTTGGGGCGAAGGCCACTCGCGACGCCGCCTTGGTGGAGGCGGCTGATGCCCGAGGTCGCTGCAAGGCACTGGAGAGTGAACTGCAGGGCCTGCGGGACCAGCTTGCCGAGGAGGTTCGCATCCGCCAAGAGAAGGAAGAAGACATGAAGGCCCGTGAGGCGGCCATCAAGGACCGAGACGCCAAGCTTAACAAGCGCCGTGGCCGCCTGGGCGCACTGGAGCAGGAGTTGGAGGCATGGAAGGTTGAGCTGGACGGCAAGGCGCAGGTCCTTGCTGAGGACCGCGAGGCCTTCACGGAGATGGAGGTGAAGGCTCGCGGCTTGCTGAAGTCGCTTTACGACAGCGGCCTGAAAAGCCCGCTGGCCGACACCGAGGACGGCCCCGCCAAGCTGCACCCCTTCCTGGTCCGTGCTCTTGAAGATGTCACCCTCGGCCTTGGCCCTACGGTTGAGGCCAAGGCGAGTGTCCTGTCTTCTGCAGCCCTGATGTGGGTCCTTACCCACGTCTACCTTCGCGATCCCAATGTCGACCTCGACAGCCTGCTGGAGCCAACGAGCGGCGAGCTTGCCGCTGCCACCGCCGAGGCCGTGAAGGGTCGTGCGGAGGCCCTGCTGTCGAAGTTCCGGGCCTTCAGCACCAAGCCGAAGCGAGGCGCTGCCGGTCCTGCGGCTCCACGGGGCGAACCCGCTCCGCGCAGCTCCACCGCCAACAAATGAATCCGTCATGGCTCCTGTCCCAGCTTCTGCAACATGCATCATGCCTTGGGGAGGCGTTTAAACTTGTGTTTGGTGTTGTGATAACAGTTATGGACTGTAATATTTGCTTTTGAATTCCTTGAAATTTGCGCTCTTCCTACTTGCTTATGTTCTACACCGGCAGAGCCCGGCCCCGCGCATACCTCAGCCGCCGTTAGCCCCGACCGGAAACCAGGACGGGACCAAGGAGTGAGGGGCTACCTGACAAGTTAGGCTCCTGAGTCGCGATGCTCAGAAGTCCCCCTTGGCGCATGAACGGCAAGTAGGGAGGTGATATGTGTGGGTGAATCTACCATTCTACGTCTGCAGAGCCCGGCCCCGTGCATACCTCAACCTACGTTAGCCTTTCGGAACTAAGGAGTGAGGGGCTACGTGACCAGTTAGGCTCCTGAGTCATGATTCTCAGGAGTCCCCTTTGACGCTCAAATGGCCTTCGTACCTTGGCTCCGCTCGAGAGAGACATGCGATGAACCAGGCCCGAGGGGCCTGGCTAGGTGGCATATGTCTGGGCGTGACCCAGGCGCAACCCCCGTGCCCAGCCCCCTTGCGCGACACTCTTGAGGGCAGGCGTTGCGATAAGACCAGACACTGAGCTCTGGGCTCCCTGAGGTTTATGCGGCCGGGGGCCACCGTCAGTTGTTTATCACCAGCGCGGAGCATAGCGCTTCCGTATGTGTACGGGCATAGCCGCTCCTCGGCAGTGTCGTCAGCCAGCGCGGAGCATGGTGCTTCCACTGGTGCGTGGGAGGGGGCTCCCCTCCGGGAGGAGCCCCCGGGGCGTGTATAGCCCCTCCCTGACACGTGGCCGGCATGATAGGGCATGAGGAGGTGAATCTGGGCACCTGTGAGCCAGCGCGGGACTCACAGGGCCCTACCTCAAGGCGGGTTGCTCCTGGCACTGGGCCTTAACTTGTGATGTGTTCCTGCAAATTTGGCTAGATGCCGATGCTCTACGTCCTCGGGTCCCGGCCCTCAAGCGAGTCTCAGCCGTCGCTGATTTGCCAGGGCGCGATGCCGTGGACAAAGCCAGAGGGTGAGGGCTGGAGAGCCAGTAGGAGCCCTAAGTCGCGATGCTCAGGTACCCACCCCCTTTAATGCGCAAGCTTGGTTAGATGTCGATGCTCTACGTCCTCGGGTCCCGGCCCTCGAGCGAGTCTCAGCCGTCGCTGGTTTGCCAGGGAGCGATACCGTGGACAAAGCCAGAGGGTGAGGGCTGGAGAGCCGGTAGGAGCCCTGAGTCACGATGCTCAGGTACCCCCCTTTAACACGCAAGCTTGGTTAGATGTCGACGCTCTACGTCCTCGGGTCCCGGCCCTCGAGCGAGTCTCAGCCGTCGCTGGTTTGCAGGGAGCGATACCGTGGACAAAGCCAGAGGGTGAGGGCTGGAGAGCCAGTAGGAGCCCTGAGTCATGATGCTCAGGTACCCCCCTTTAACGCGCAAGCTTGGTTAGATGTCGACGCTCTACGTCCTCGGGTCCCGGCCCTCGAGCGAGTCTCAGCCATCGCTGGTTTGCCAGGGCGTGATGCCGTGGACAAAGCCAGAGGATGAGGGCTGGAGAGCCAGTAGGAGCCCTGAGTCGCGATGATCAGGTACCCCCCCCCCTTTAACACGCAAGCGGCCGGCATGAAGGAAGAAGAGGTGCCATGGACAGGCATCAAATAACAAGCACAATGGGTCGAATGCATGGCCCGAAAATAAACGCGAGAGGGGTACAAGCCGCTGGGTCTGACCCGAGCGACTAGGGGATGATGCAGCCCGAGGGCGCCCCCAACAAGGTAAGCTAAAAACATGAACAAAAGGGATACACGCCGCAGGGACGGACCCACGCGGCCTGGGAATGATGCAGCCCTGAGGGCGCTCCCAGCTGGAAATGAAACTTGAAAGATGTCACCTGATAGTGCTGACGACGAAGGGGTGTTGAAGTAGCAGACGTAGCGGGCTGCGGGAGCCGATCTTCACGAGCCCCCGGGCCCAGGAGCCTCAGGAGGCTCCAGAGGCGCTGGTGGCTCCTTGCGAACCATCTCCATCTCCGCCAGGACTGCGGAACGCCTGGCCTCCGGAGCCTCCACGATGCTCCTCATGAGGCGCTGACGCACCGCAGCCGCGTTCAGCAAGCCGTAGGGCATGCGAACGTAGCTGTGGGGTGGGCCTTCGCAGTGCCCCACGCGCGAGGGCTAGAAGCGCTCCTGAGAGGCGACTCGGTTGTGCCCTGGGATGTCGATGCAGATGCGCAGCCCGCCATCCTCTCCTGGATGGGGAGCTGCGGCGGGTAAGCGGCAATGATAAAATTATGATGACAACACCTCGGAGCTCAACTCCCCGGGTCAATGCCACATAATAGACAGGAGGCACCAAGAACAATGTTCTCGTCACAAAACCATCGGAACGATTCCAAGATACCCGCGTGATCCTAAAAAAAATTAGTGAAATTTGAGGAGAGGAAAGTCAAAACATCTATGTCAGGAGACCTCACCAGAGCGACGAAGGGACTGAGGAGGAAAAAGAATCCTACTATCCGATATATATAATCCTAAGACTCAAAACATTTTTTATCTAGACTTAACAACGCCAGCAAACAATCAAGCAGGGGGCTCCTAAGTCGGGGATGGCTCTGATTACCAACTTGTAACACCCACGATGCGGCTATATCTCCCACGTGTCGAAGCACGACTTAGAGGCATAACCGCATTGTGGTTTTGTTGCAAGAAGGGTCATCTTCACACAATCCCACGTAATGAACAAGACTGGGATAAAGAGTTGGCTTACAATCGGCACTTCACACAATGAACATAAATAAATCATACATCATTCAGACTACACACATATAATCCGACTACGGACGAAGCCAAAAGAAAAGAAGATAACCCAACTGCTAGATCCCTGATCGTCCCAACTGGGCTCCACTACTGATCAACGTGAAACGAAACATAGCAATGACCAAGATCTTCGTTGAGCTCCCATCTGAGCTCGGTTGCATCACCTGCACTGGTATCATCGGCACCTGCAACTGTTGTGATAGTATCTGGTGAGTCACGAGGACTCAGCAATCTCAAAACCCGCGAGATCAAGACTATTTAAGCTTATGGGTAGGAAGTGGTAAAGTGGTGAGGTTGCAGCAGCGACTAAGCATATATGGTGGCTAACATACGCAAATAAGAGCGAGAAGAGAGCAAATGGAACGGCCGTGAGCTAGCAATGATCAAGAAGTGATCCTAAACTCCTACTTATGTCAAACATAACCCAAAACCGTGTTCACTTCCCGGACTCCGCCGAAAAGAGACCATCACGGCTACACACGCGGTTAATGCGTTTTAAAGAGGTCAAGTGTCAAGTTATCTACAACCGGACATTAACAAATTCCCATTTGCCTCATCACCGCGGGCACGGCTTTCGAAAGATTATATACCCTGCAGGGGTGTCCCAACTTAGCCCATCACAAGCTCTCACGGTCAACGAAGGATATTCCTTCTCCCAGGAAGACCCGATCAGACTCGGAGTCCCGGTTTACAAGACATTTCGACAATGGTAAAACAAGACCAGCAAAGCCGCCCGATGCACCGACAAATCCCGATAGGAGCTGCACATATCTCGTTCTCAGGGCAACACCGGATGAGACTAGCTACGAGTAAAACCAGCCCTCAAGTTTCCCCGAGGTGGCCCCGCAGGCAGCTCAATTCGGACCAACACTGGAAGGAGCACTGGCCCGGGGGGGTTAAAATAAAGATGACCCTTGAGTCTGCAGAACCCAAGGGAAAAAGGCTTAGGTGGCAAATGGTAAAACCAAGGTTGGGCCTTGCTGGATGAATTTTATTCAAAGCGAACTGTCAAGAGGGTCCCATAAATCACCCAACCTCATAAGGAATGCAAAATCCGGGAACATAACACCGGTATGACGGAAACTAGGGCGGCAAGAGTGGAACAAAACACCAGGCATAAGGCCGAGTCTTCCACCCTTTACCAAGTATATAGATGCATTATAATTAAATAAGAGATATTGTGATATCCCAACATAATCCTGTACATCATGGAGCAATCTTCAACTTCACCTGCAACTAACAATGCTATAAGAGGGGCTGAGCAAAAGCGATAACATAGCCAAGCAACGGTTTGCTACGAAGGGTGAAAAGGTTAGAGGCTGACATGGCAATATGGGAGGCATAGTAAACAAGTGATAGGTAGCGCAGCACAGCGATAGAACGAAGCAACTAGCAAGCAAAGATAGAAGTGATATCGAGGGTAATGGTCATCTTGCCTGAGATCCCGATAGGAAGAAGGACGAGTCCATGAAGAAGACAACCGGACGTAGTCGAACGAATCCTCACAACTCCATAACGAAACTGAAGCTAACGAGAGAAGCAAACCGGAAAGAAGCAAACAACATGGTAAACAACCATCACATAATCATGGCATGATGCACAACCAAATATGATGCATGTACGGTTTAACGAGGCATGGCATGGCAATATGCACAAACAACACTACAAGTTAAGTGGAGATCAATATGCAACGAGTTGCATATTGACGAAACACCACAACAATTATTTAGTTCGCTCTCGTTAAGGCTAACCAACAATATTAAATGTTGTCAAACATGGCAAGAGGTGAAACATAATTGAACTAACTATTTAGGCAAGTTTAAGTGAGGTCGGCAACAACAAACAACAATTCCGGTAAATCCTCATGTTATTTAGAAATTTAATGCAAACACAATTTTAAACATTTAAATGGTTTATCATGAGGCGGATGACATGTGCAAGTTTATGCAATTTTAATGAAAACATTGACATGAGCATGTTATGAAGCATTTGGTCACAATGGCGGAATGAAAAAGGTGCCACGGCAGTGAAACAAAAATGGTGCCACGGCAACATATCCGAAAATGATGCCACGGCAACATATCCGAAAATGATGCCACGGCAACATATCGGTTCCGATAACTCATGGAGGTACCGGTGCAAAAGGAAGTGTGGACGCACGGAACATGCAAAGATGGTGGGGGTGATCCCGGTTACCGGGTTCCCACGGGTCGACGGCATGGCAAACGAGGAACGTGCAAAGACAAACGGGCACGGTGCAAACACTAGCATCTCATACAACACACATTCATACACGAGCGGTCATCTCGGGGTTATACCTTCGAAGCGTGCGTTTCGGGGCAGTTCAAAATCGTCGAGGGAAGTAGTCGTTCACGGGTTGTAGTGGAAGTAGTTGTACTCGTGTCGTAGTGGAAGTAGACGTTCTCGCGACTGAAGTTGTACACGTCGGCGGTAGTCGAACTTGACGGTCTTGGCGACGGTAGTTGTACACATTTTTCGTAGATGTCCGGGGTCGTCGGTAGAGGTACACATGTTGTCGGGGTACTTGTCGGTCCGGTCTTGGTGTAGATGTACATGGCAAACGTAGTGGAACTTGGTGTTTCGAAGGGGTACTTGGTGTTGACGGTCCTATTGTCATACTAGGCATCCGGTGAACTTGGCGAAATCCATGAAGGCGTCCTTGGGCGTTCCTGGTTGCCGCGTCTTGGCAAATCGAAGGGGCTCTAAGGGACTTGCCAAGGCCCTGCCTAGGGAGGAGGTGCACTCGAGCTGCTGGATGCTGGCGCATGGCCGAGCAGCGGCTGGAAGAAGTGGCCGGCGTGGCCTTGGCCGCAAAGGCGGTTGCATCCACGGGAGGCTGTCAAGGCGGACGCAGGGGCGTGCAGGAGGCGGTTGGAGCAGATGGCATCGAGGGAGGGTGCAGGAAGGCCGGGGCGGCGGGGTTGAGGCAGCAAGGCAGCGGGCGGCGTCAGGTAGACGAGGATGAGGTAGGAGGTCGCGCGAGGTGGAGGTGCTCGCGGGTGCAAGCTGGCCGGTGCTGGGGCTCCGGCGAACTCCGACCAAAACGGAGGGGACGGGCAGCACGGGGCTCCTGCTGGGCGCGGAGGCCGACGGATGCGGGCGCAGGTGCTCGAGGAGCTCCTCTCCTCGAGCGCATGGGCAACGGGGAACAGCAAGATGCGGCAAGGCTGCATGTGGGAATCGGGCACGGCGCGCGGGAGGAGGAGGCGAGGCAGAGGAGGGGCAGAAGGAAGGGCGAGGGGACGGGACGAGGGCCGGCGCTCCTGTCTCTCTCTCTCTCTCTCTCTCTCTCTCTCTCTACAACGGCGCAACGAGGGAGGAGGGGATCGAGCGCTGGCTCTCCCTGGCAATGCGGTGCACGAGTGTGGCGGCGGGCAGAGGAGGAACGAGAGGAGATGAGATGCGTGGGGGCTGGCTAGGGTTAGAGCTGGGGCGCGGCTGGGCCTAGGAGGCTGGTTGGGTCGGCCCAGGTGGAGAAAGAAGTGGCCAAAGGCCTGGCTGGGCTTACCTCTCTCTCTCTCTCTCTCTCTTAATTTCTAACAGAAAACATTAGAGAGAAGGAAAATGAAGAGGGGGGTTAGGGAAAGAAAATGCGCAAGGGGATAATTTTCCCGGACTCGCAAAAATATGCTCGTTCCAAGACAAATAGAAAGGCCATGATTGAAAGATTTAAATTCAAACTCATTTGAATTAAATTCAAATGATTTGAATAGGAAGTGAGGTTTGGGAAGGTCCAAAAAGGTTGAGATTTTTGGTGGAGCTCCGGAAAATGATGAAAGAAATTATGGACAAGGTTGGAGACCAAGAATTTAGATAACAACGGCATGGGATATTTTGCAAGTGGGTTATGGTTAATTCCAAATAAATGGAATAATTTTATTATAGCTCCCTAATAATATTGAGAGGCTTTAATATGTTATAAAGAGAAATCACGAGTGAATTCCCTCGATTTAAATGGATCGAAGATCCATTCAATTTATTTAGAAGAGTTATAAAATTAATGATATGATGGCATGATGACATGATGCAATGCAAGAGATCGCATGATGAATGCACAAACAAAACAAATCACACAACAAAACTCGGAATAGCTGGAAGTCTTCTGGAGCGTCGGTCTCGGGGCGTCACAACACTCCACCACTACAAGAGGATCTCGTCCCAAGATCTAGGATGGCACCAGAGAGAAAACGGAAGAGGAAGAGAAGAGGTAAAACTAAGTTGCTTCTTCGACCAATGAGTGAAACCAAAGAACCTTGAGAGGTTGAAAAGTTGAAAGAAAGAACACAACGGAGTTGAACACAATTGAGAGCACTATGATAGAAAATAGAAACAAGGACCACCATGTGAACCTTGGAGGTTGCAAGGCTATGAATGACGAATACAATGGACAAGAAAGTATTAAGAGAGATATAGCGCAAACTTCAGAAGGTATTGATGGAACCAGCGGTAGGATTGAAACAACAAAAGAACGAATGAATTGATACGATAACGAAGGAAGAGAAATCTTGAACGAACCACCGTAAGAATTGAAAATGAAAGTAGCAAAGGCACAATTCACCGGGAAGAATTGGAAAACGAATGAAGATACTTGAGGGGGTTTAGATACATGAGAACGAAGAGATCGTGAGCTGACTAGAGTAAACTTGAACGATGCACCGGTAAGATTTGGAGAACGAGAACTGAAAGTTGGAATGAATAATTCTGAGAAGATGGGCTCCGGAGAATCAAACTCTAAAGACTCCTGAATTGCTCTGGATGGGTGAAAAGAATTCTCAAAATCGAAAACAATTATGAGAGGATGGTAAAAGGCTAGAACCATGAATCTTGAAGAGAATGGAGCAAGATTTAAGAAAAATCCTTCTTCAGTCTTCAAATGTTGAGAATGAAGAGGAGAACCACCATGAATTGTTGAGATACTCCGAATGAAGAGCAGAAAGGTTGAACCAGCGATGAAAAGAATTTGAAAGATCTTGGAGAAGGACATTTGACTGATGATAATTCATTCTTACATCAAACTTCCAAATGAATTTGGGAATAGCTCCGGGAAAATTAGAAGAGTCAGGTAAGATCCTGGAAAAAGACCTGTGGGTTAGGGCCCACTCAAAAGAAACACACCGTTGAACGAATGACTGAAAGGGGGGATTGCGTCAGTTGAATTAAATGACTTGAATGAGATAATAATCTCCAAATAGCTTGAACTAATTGAGAATGGAAACACGAATCTTCCGAGATATCTTGAGCACTCCGAATAAGAATAGAGAGAGGTGAACAATTATGAGAGGCACCGGCATGGGATAGCATTTGAAACGAGGAAAGTTTATGATCGACAAAGCTCGAATTGAATCCATCGGAGAAGAAAAGAATGAAAAATGATGAACTTGAAACTCCGTTAGTATCTTCCTGAGAATCACCGGATAAAAACATTGACGGAAAAGAATGGAGAGACTTCCCATCAATAAAATGGATACCCAATTAAGAAATCTGAGTCCTTGAAGAAAAAAAAGGGTGGGAGGGCGGGGAAACAAAGACAACTTGGTACGGATGAAACAAACACCATTGAGAAAACTTAGAAATGATCTTGCGGATGGGGAGAATGATCGGATCCACTTGAAGAGAAGCACACCGGTAGGAAAAGAATTAACATGACAACATCAATGATTAAGAAGGATTAGCATTCCCATAGAAATATGAGAACACCATTTAGGGAAGGTATGGATTCAACATTTGACTTCGAAGCAACTCGAATACCACAAATAAAACAAAACAAAGGATTTGGCTTGCAGAATAAGCCAGAACAAACATATGATAGAGATTCCGTCTGAAGTTTTCGTGGTGGGGCCCACACGGGCTCGATTGTACAGCACCATCATGTACAAGGCAATGCACATGACATACGAAGTGTCCCCAAACCAGCATAGCCAAGGGTTCTTTAAGACACAACGAGACCACTGTAAAAACGACCGTGGAAAGGCGGACCACTAGACGTCGAACCCCAATCTCATATCATGCATCTGTCGAAAAGATATTCTAGGAGCTACTTGAATTCCCACCTATAAAACTCCCGAAACTTTCTAGTTATGCAATCTGGTGTTGGGGATACAGGGGAAGCAATATATATCTCACCCAAAACTAACAATTCCTACATCCAAGATGTATCCATCCGTCAACACATAACCAAGAAACTCCGGAAATCGTGTACCTCAACCTTCGAAAAGCATCCGTTATACGAGTTATGGCAATACTCCCGAACTCCCGCCCCAGTACTGGGTGGTGTCGAGGTTATCTCACCAACAACTGCATAAAAGAGATTTTCGATGTCGGCAAAACTCAGGTATTCCAGAACTGCAACGATAAAATTATGACGACAACACCTCGGAGCTCAACTCCCCGGGTCGATTCATATTCATCAAGGTTTTACCACACCCGTGTCAAAGATCCTGGCAACACAACATACTACCACGAGGAATAGTGATGGATGATGCAGATGCAAAGGAAGATAACACCTTCTCAGATTTCACCTTAGTAATGCCAAGGTCACAAGATCTGGATAATCGACCGAGAGACATTTAGCACTCCGCTTCTAATGTTCTCCTTGATGTTCTAGTGCAACCCATTAATTAAAATGGTTTGGTTCCCAGAACATCAAGTAAAAGGTCGGACTTCGGGAGCACAAAAGAAAATCCATAAGGAACATCTAAGGAGTAAATCCTACGAAGTGCTTATGGGGAGGTGACCAACTTCCTCAACCAAGACACTATAACAATAGGCCTTCCGGCTAGGTGTGTTGGCCACGACATCCACTTTACCGGTTAAAGTGAGACCATTACTATAGTTCTTGGGAAACGTTCCAACCATCATATCTGCCTGAGATTCAGATCTGGTTGGTGTCAGAATAATCCAGACTCATCAAGTCTAGGAAGAAAAATGAAAGTTTGCAACACAAATCGACGAGATGACGTTGCGGGATTCTCGGGAGATGAATTACGATAGCAAGCTCCAAAACATGAGCTGGTTCTGCTACACACATGTGAACATGTTGTCTCAGACAAACATGACCACATGGTAGTCTTACAATAAAACACTACTGAGTTACGGTGGGGAACCATCATCGAGGATATCGAAGTCCTTGCATAAGGTATACTCTTAAGAAGGAGCTTCTTCTCCTTGAACAAATAAATCAGTGGCTTGGTGTACTAGGGATACGTATAGAATGAAGATGATCAGTCTATCAGACCATAGAATACTTCGCACATGCATGACTGACTTGGGATGATTCCAAAGAAAACAAAAACAATCTTTCTCGAACTCACGGCGACAACTTGCACCAAATGCACACGAATGAGAGGAAGTCACTTCTTTCATCCAAACATATACTTCATGAACGGGGCATGAAGAAAATGCTTACACAAGTTTCCAACACTAGCTGGATGTTCAACATGAATCATGGAGGAGACAAAATGCTGCTGATGGGCTCAACAGTAACTCATCGGAATTTCCATATCACTGGACTTCCACCGTTATGTGAACAATGTGATAGTATTGGTCAGACCAAAAGATGTAATGGTGTATGCTCGAGGAATCAGCCACGAGTAAGACAACATTACGAATATCATTGGTTCTAACTTGATTTAACAATGGCCCACACTCAAATCAAGGTTTGGCAAGACGATAGGTTCAACAACTGATCACGAGGACCAATCGATGAAGAAATCATCTTTCTACAACAAACACACAAACATAAAATATCCCTTAACATGAACTAAGTCAGGCAGCTTTTATCTCCCAACTCTCCAAGTTGTTGTTCAGCTTACCCAACTAGCTCAGGGATACTCGATACAGATCCTTGGAGAAGGGGTGGTGACAAGAAACCAACTTGATCACGAACTCAACATAGCGGTCAGGTGATAACCTGGTAATACTTCCGAGAAGATCTTCGGAAAATCACGAACCACCGATATGTTACTAAGCTCAAGAACGACCTTGCTTTTCAGGGCAAGATGATATGATCAAAGAAGCGAGGGATTGACACAATCCTAACTCCTTGATCGAAGAGTGCACCAGAAATAAGGACTAGGTAGCACGATCAATCTTAGGATGATGATTTGATAACCAACAAGCTAAGAATGAGAATATTGTCCATTAACTGCCAAGCAACGAGGTTGCTAGGAGTATCTATTTCACACATCACAGTTTGCTTGTCGGCATTTCGGTTACAACAACACGGGACCGAGGAATGAATAATGGTAGCGAGAACTATCACTACATCAAGAATTCATGAGAGATGGTGCAATTCTCATGACAATCCTGACATAAAGAGGGCAATACTTCGGGGTGGAACAGAATCAAAAGCTGGATTGGCATTTTGATCTGCGGAGTACGACTGCTTTAACCCAATCCTGGATATGGATGAGGTTCTGAAGTTTGTTTCTCCTAGTCATTCCGGAATAGAATGGCTTGACGGGTCACAAGAGTAATAGGCATCGATAAACAAACGCACGCATACTTTTGGCTATCAATTGATAGACGAAGGTCAGAAGACAACTTAGAGGGACAACTCAAAGAACATATAATTTTCTGAGTTGTGGATGCATAGATTAGTATGTCGAACCAAGTTCAACATGTTTCTTCCGGATAACCCATGCAGAGAGGTAGGACTGGCAGAGTCACGATTTATGAATGGGGAACTCCTCAAGAGTACTCTGATTGTGATCTTTTGGTTCAAATAACTTCTGCCTGAATGGTTCATGGTATTTGGAAGAAGGAAATACCACGGACCTCGAGGACTATCGCAAGGTTACTAATAACCTAAAGGAACTAGCAAACACTATCAACATGAAGTAAGTAGAGTGAATCTCGGGTTCAAGAACCCAGGAATAGAATACCTACTCCTAAGTAGCATCACGGGATGCTTTCGAGAATAAAGGCCAGAATCATCACACTGGGACACAAATCATGGCTAGATTACTAGATGATCCCCTAAGACACCTAGGGTCATAATAATAATTCCAACATATATGTCAAGGCAATAAATTACCTCAACGCACCGGTTAGTGTGCTTAATCTGACCATAAAGGACATCGGCAATGGAAAGAAAGGATTTGCAAATGCATCAGACTATTTAGAAACCTGGTATGACTCGGACAGCATAACAGTTGTAAATGCTCAGAAAAGATTTGAGGCATTCACAAGGATTTGCATAGTCACTTAACAACATCATATCAAGGTTCTGGTTCAACTGAGAACATACTAAAAGTAGTAGAAACTGAATTGAGGCTTGAAGCTATCAATCATATAAGTCTCTAACATAGTAACTCGTCATCCTAGTAGATAGATGAGAAGCCTAGTTCCTAAACCCCGTAGAAGAGAACAGGATGACTCAGATCAGAAGGGCATGAGGTATAAAGAGTAAAAAGAGCCTTACGTTCCATCCCACAATCAATTCCCTTACATAACTAAAGAATTTCTAGACTCAACTTCGACCAGTTTGGCTTGGTAATCCTACAGGCAGTCAGGCTCTGATACCAAAGCTGTCAGGACCCCGACTCAATGCCACATCAATCTAGCATGTAACACCTCATATCACTTTGCGGCCTCACGCACGGTATCCCCACGGGTGTCGCCTTACCTTTGCCCGGGACCGTTTGCGTCTTTTGGCACACGTATATGATAGTGTCGCTAGCATCCATATGATAAGGAGCCCGGGCTGACATGGCTAGTCGTAGACCCAAAGTGGCACAAACTTATAGGGACAGGCATCCATGACCCAACATCGAACGTGTCGGTCATCAGCGAGTGAATCCAGGCTGTAGTGCTGGGCTAGCAGGACTCCGGTGAACCGGGCTGTAGCGGGCTAACAGGACTCCGCTATTCATCAAGTGACATTTCCCCGAAGGGACAGACACAGGAACGAAGAAGGACACATGCCGGCCAGCCTAAGTGTTCCGGAGCAGTAGAAAGCTACCATGGCTCAGACACTAGGAGACATTTCCCGGTAAGAGAGGCTACTAAGGATAAACAACTAGATAGTCAGATCCCACACATACCAAGCATTTCAATAACATACACACAATATGCTCGATATGTGCAAATACAACATGGCATCACAACATGACTCTACGACTCAAGTATTTATTCATTAGGCTCCGAGGAGCGAGATATTACAAACATGGGTCTCTCGACCCAGCATTCAGAGCATACAAGTCAAAGCACAAGCGGAAGCTTAACATGTCTGAGTACAGACATCTATAAATGAAAAAGGCTGAGAAGCCTGACTATCTACCAGATCCTGCCAAGGGCACAAGATCGTAGATGAGGTAACAAGCTAAACGTCGAAGTCCACGCGGAACTACTAGCGAGACTGAAGTCTCTCTGCAAAAACGTAAAATAGGCAAGCGTGAGTACAAATGTACCCAGCAAGACTTACATCAGAACTAACTACATATGCATCAGTATCAACAAAGGGAGTGGTGGGGTTTAACTGCAGCAAGCCAACTTTGACTCGGTGGCTATCCTAACTACGACTACAAGTAACTCTTTTGAGGTGGCGCACAAGAGTCCACATATTCACCATATCAATACACCACTATGGATCCGCTCCCGTCTCCCTACGAGAACGCCATCCATAGCACTCACGCTTATCTTGCGTATTTTAGAGTATCCACTTCAAGTTATCTATGAACTGTATAGGCAACCCAGAAGTCCTTTACCGCGGACACGGCTATTCGAATAGATAATGTTAACCCTGCAGGGGTGTACTTCTTCACACACGCTCTCACCACTTACCGCCGTTTACACGACATGTACTCGGCAACCTTCAAGCGGAAGCCCAGCGAGGGTGTCGGCCACGACCTGACTAACCACACAAGTCTCTCGTCCAGGTTTATCGCCTATTCGGGTTCCATCCGCAAGGAGATCCGGCTGGGGTGTCGCTCACGGCCCCAAACGATGTGTGCAGGGTTCCCAAGCCCACCTCAACGGGTGGATCTACGCTTGGTACACCGTGCCACGGTGCCTAGTCTGTCCCAAGCCCACCTGTACCGGGTGCCACTTGGTAGACTACTAACACAACCTACAAACCCCAGAAACTAGTTGCAACTCCTGGACAGAGATCATGTTGATTAATAAGTCGAGAGGGGTCGAGTTACCGGAACCCAATGTGTGGTAGTAACTGTTCATGGATCACAAACACAGAACTCAGTTCCTGAGGACGGCTGCAATGAGACAACCCACCATGTACTCCTACATGGCCTCTCACCGCTACCTTTACCAAATTGTGTTCACACACTTAGCTCACACACAGCAAGACATGTTTACACACCTCCGATTCATCACCGATGAATCATACCTGACTCAACTCTAAGCAGTAGCAGGCATGACAAACAAGCATGAATGAGTAGGCACATCAGGGCTCAAACAACTCCTACTCATGCTAGTGGGTTTCATCTATTTACTGTGGCAATGACAGGTCATGCAGAGGATAAAGGGGTTCAGCAACCGCAGCAAGTAACAAATATGTCGTTGTTGTCCTAATGCAGTAAAAGAGAGCAGGAGCGAGAGAGTGGGATTTTATCGGAATGAATCAAGGGGGTTTTGCTTGCCTGGCACTTCTGAAGATAATATAGTTCTTCATCGGTGTCATCGATCTCATCATCGGTATCACGTCTATTGAGAGGGGACAAATACCGGCAACACAGAAGGAAACACAATCAATGCAATGCAACAATATGATGCATGATCATGACATGGAAAAATGAGTGTGTTGGGATAACGCAACTATAATCATATGAATTTGAGTTAGTTTGAACCCAAGGTTCAAGTTCAAATTGAAACTATGACTTAATAAAGTGCATTATCATGTTTTGATATAAACAACAGGTTTAACTTGCTTAAACATGCATGAAACTAGTGCAGATGGATAGATTGGATTTTTTTGATCATTTTTCATAAATAACTTATTTCATTTGGAGTTACGGTTGATTTTATATGAATTTTTGAAGTTTGTAGTATTTTCTAGAATTTCCTGTATAAAAATAAATCCAGAAAATAAATTACTGCGTCAGCCTGACGTCAGGGTGACGTCAGCAGGTCAAAGGCGCCGTCCAGGTCAAACCTGACCTGGGGACCCACTGGTCAGTGACTCAGTCGACTAACTGAGTTAGTTAATGCTAAACTAACCCTAACCAGGCTATTAGCAGGGCGGGGCCCACATGTCAGTGTCTAGTTTAGTTAACTAAATTAGTTAGCTCTAATTAATCTCGAGTTAACTAATTAGGGGCTTGGGCCCACATGTCAGGGAAGGTCAAACCAGTGGTCAACCGCGGTCAAACAAGTCAAACCCGCCGGCGACTAGACGCCGGCGAGGTCAGACACGGCGGAACAGCTCGGGTTTGCGTCTCTGGCGGCCAAACGAGCGGCGGAGAGGCTCTACGCGTAGCTGGCGCTCTTCCGCATCCAACGGGACTGAAGTCAGTGGCTGGGGTGGCCGGTAGCGATGGCGAGGAGCTCGGCCGCGGTGGCCGGAGCTCGGTGGTGCACGAGCGCAGGGCTACGGTGCGGCTACGGACGAGCTACTAGGTGCATTCGGCTCCTAGGAGCGAGGTGAGGACAATGACGCGCTCGAGCGCAAGCTGCAGCGTCCGTAGCAGCAGCGGCGACAAGGTCAGCGGCGACCGGAGTTCGGCCGTGATGGAGCTATGGCCTAGAGGTCGAAAGAGACCAGGGGAGAAGGGGAAGATGACTTGGGGGCTCACCGTGAGTACGTTTGGAGGGTCAGTGGGCTCGAGGGTGGCCGGAGTGCAGCGAATCGACGACGATGGTGGCCGGAGCCCGAGGTGGAAGACAACGGCGATGGCGACGTTGCTGGCCTCCCGGGGTCGCGTAGATCGGCGGAGACGGTGTAGCGGATGATGGCGGAGCTCGTGGGCCTGTCGGGGGAGCGAGGGTGGTGCGGTGGACACGGTGGCAGCGAACGGTGGTGACGAGCATGCTCGGGCGTTCACGGGAGGGAGAAACAGAGGAGGGAGGAGGAGCACAGGGAGAGTGAGAAGGGTCGGGGGGTTGCGTGGCGTTGCGGATGGAGTCCAGGGCGACGAGGGGAAGGCGGCAAGCAGGAGGTGGCCGGGGCGCGTGGGCGCGCTCGTCGGCCACACGCGCGTCCTCCTGGCAGAGGAGGAAGACGACAAGGAAGGAGGTGGTGGTGGGCTGGGCCATGCTGGGCCAGACCAGGTGGGCTTCGGTGAGCGCCGGGTAAGTTTCCAGGTAAGTGTTTCCTTATTATTTATTTCTGTTTTCTACATTTGCAATTTGTTTTTGATTTAGTAAAAACACCAAATCATTTCTATAAATCCTGAAATTAGTTATGGGCATTAACTGAATTATCTCAGAAGCCCCTGGCTATTTTCAGAATTGTTGGAGCATTTAATAATATTTATAGCAACTAAATGCCCCAATTCAAATATTTTATGACTTAAATTCAGTGCCCAAGTTGTTCCTTAAAAATGTTCATTATTTTTGGTATGGATCAAAACCATTGCCAAAAGTATCAAACATCAAAGAGGAGCATTTTGGGTTCTTGAATGCAATTTATTTAAGTTGGACCTATTTGGATTTCAAAGTGCTAGGGTTTGATCACCCCCAATTCAACTTTCAAAGAAATTTAGACATGATGCATGGATGCTTGTGCAACTATTTGCAGACAAACTCTTGGGCTGTGACACTTTGTGTCTGGTTCTGCCGCGAGCACGGCAGCCCCCTTGCGCTTCACGTCCTTGGCCTTGGGTTTCTTCTCTGCTGGGTCTGCAGCTAGCAGCTCAAGGAGGGAAAGGCGCCCTTCCTCAGCTCTGGCGCACTTGGTTGCCAAGTTGAACAGCTCCAAGGAAGTGCATAGATCTTCATGCATCGCCATCTCTTCCTTCATCTTGACGTCATGCACGCCGTCGGAGAAGGCTGAGATGATGGCCTCCTCGGTCACCTTGGGAATCTTGAGACGTGCGTTGTTGAAGCACTGGATGTACTTCGCAGGGTCTCCCCTGCTTGTTGCTTGATGCGGCGCATGTCGCTCAGGGCAGGTGGCCGGTCGCGAGTACCTTGGAAGTTGGTGATGAAACGGGTGCACATCTTGTCCCAGGAGGAGATCGTGCCTGGAGCCAGGTTCAGGAGCCAGGTGCGGGCCCCGTCCTTGAGTGCCATGGGAAACCAGTTCGCCATGACCTTCTTATCCCCGTTGGCCGCTTCGATGCCCAGCTTGTAGAGCTGGAGGAACTCTGCAGGGTCGGCCATGCCGTTGTAGCAAGGAGGCAGGTCTGGCTTGAACTTGCAGGACCACGCGACGCTACGCAGCTCGGTGGTGAAGACGCGGCAGCCTGCTGTGGTCACGGGAGGCCTCTAGTGACGAGGAGCTTGGTCTTGCGGGCCCCCATGCGCTGCAGCTGGGAGCAGCGCCGGGTGTTGGCGTGTTGGAACAGGAGCGTGGTCGCGACGGACCAGAGTAGGGAGCACTCGGGCAGCTTCTTGGGGGCGAGGAACCTCTTGGCAGCTCCGCTCTTGCTGTGTTGGCGCCGGACGGAGCGGGTTCCGCCCAGGGGCCACTTGCCTTGGGGCCAGGGCGCCTTGTTGAGGGGGACGCGGCTGAGGCGCCCCCTGAGCTTCATTGCCCGCGCAGGGCGGGGCGCGGCGCAGTGAGACGGACGGCGCGGGGGAGCTCCCTGCGGCGCAGATGAGCTCGGCGACGCGGTCGAGCCACTCTTCATAGACGTCGTCGACTGGGTTGTAGCGCAGGAGCTCGTTTGCCATGATGAGCGCAGCTCGAGCTTCCATGGCCACGCAGGACATGCGGGATGAAGAACCAGCCGGGGCGAGCGAGGGAGTAGCAGTGCGGCCTTCTCGCCTCACGGATGGATGCTGGGACGATGCTTGCTGCTCATTCCCCGCTGGGCCGGTGGCGGCGTTGACGGCAGGCGACGGGGAACGACGGGGGTGGCCGCCGACGGGGGCTGTCTGGGCGACGCGGGAAGTGAGAGCGGCTCGGCGCTCGGCGCGGGCCCGGCGAGCGTCTAACATGGACGTGATGGTCGGTGAAGGACAAGGCGGCGGAAGACGAATTCTGGTGCAGCCCTACCTGGTGCGCCAAATGTCAGATTTCGGGTTCCGGCAGACCCTCTAGATTCAAACACTGGGGTGCGCGCGGAGATTTCACCCTCTACCTACCTGCACCTCACCACGTCGCTATGATCTAAGTAATCAAAGGAACAACACAAGAGACACAGAGTTTATACTGGTTCAGGCCACAATATGGTGTAATACCCTACTCCAGTGTGTGGTGTGGTGGATTGCCTCTTGGGCTGATGATGAACAATACAAGGAAGAACAAACTCGCGAGGGTCTGTTCTCGGCTGGTGCGATGAACTACTAGGGGGAGCTCAGTCGCTCTCTCTACTGGTTTCCTGGTGAGGATCCGACCCCCCTACCTTGTGGGTGGCTAGTCCTATTTATAGGCAAAGGCCCTGGGGCTCTTCCCAAATATTGAGCGGGAAGGGCGCCAACAATTGGCCATTTTGAAGGGGAACATCTAGTACACTTATCCTGACTAAAGTTGGTCCTCGCCTGCCAAAGGCTCTAGTGGTGACGTCGGCTTGGGCTCCACGATGACCTCCATCCTGCCGTTCTGCTGGTCTTGGTCTTGTAGCATCGAAATGGATGCCTTTGCTTGATGCTCTCGCCTGCGCTTGCTCCCTTTGCACCAAAGAGGAAAGAAGGACACTGCACGGGCTGGCGCCTGCCTGGCGCCCTTGGTCGTCATGGCTTGCGTCATGGGCACCTCATGAGGTACCCTGCCTTGATCTCTCCGCCTTCTCGTGAGCCAGCCTGACGAGGCCGCTCCTGATGAAGCCTCCTGTTATCCGCCCCGCGAGGCTTGGCCCCTCGCGAGGGTCTTGAGCTCGTGCTGATGAAGATGGGCCATGCTGGGCCGCCCCTTGAGCCACGTCGCAGGCCGCAGGCAGGCAAGTCTGGGGATCCCCGTTCCCAGAACGCCGACAGTAGTTCCGTTTGTTCCTGAGGACATGGGTGAAGTCTTGCTATTAGTAGTCATGTGAATTTGGTATTCGTTCGATATTTTGATGAGATGTATGTTGTCTCTTCTCTATTGGTGTTTTGTGAACGTCGACTATATGATAGTTCACCATTATTTGGGCCTAAAGGAAGGCATTGGGAAGTAATAACTAGATGATGGGTTGCTAGAGTGATAGAAGCTTAAACCCTTGTTTATGCGTTGCTTCGTAAGGGGCTGATTTGGATCCACTAGTTTCATGCTATGGTTAGGTTTACCTTAATACTTCTTTTTTAGTTGTGGATGCTTGCAATAGAGGTTAATCATAAGTGGGATGCTTGTCCAATAAAGGGCAGTACTTAAGCACCGGTCCACCACATATCAAATTATCAAAGCAACAAACGCGAATCATATGAGTGTGATGAAAACTAGCTTGATGATAATTCCCATGTGTCCTCGGGAGCGCTTTTCTCATTATAAGAAATTTTCCAGGCTTGTCCTTTGCTACAAAAAGGATTGGGACACCTTTCTGCACTCTATTTACTTTCATTGCTTGTTACTCATTACAAATTATCTTATCACAAAACTATCTGTTACCTACAATTTCAGTGCTTGCAGAGAATACCTTACTGAAAACTGCTTGTCATTTCCTTCTGCTCCTCGTTGGGTTCGACATCTTACTTTTCGAAAGGACTACGATAGATCCCCTATACTTGTGGGTCATCAAGACTCTTTTTTGGTGCCGATGCCGGGGAGTGAAGCGCCTTTGGTGAGTGGAACTTGGTAAGGAAACATTTATATAGTGTGCTGAAATTTTCTGTCACTTGTTACTATGGAAACTAATCCTTTGAGGGGCTTGTTCGGGGTATCTTCGCCCCGACCAGAAGAGCAAAGAGTTTCTCCTCAACCTACTGAACCTACTGAAAATGTTTACTTTGAAATTCCTTCGGGTATGATAGAGAAACTGCTAGCTAATCCCTTTGCAGGAGATGGAACATTGCATCCCGATCTACACCTTATCTTTGTGGATGAAGTTTGTGGATTATTTAAGCTTGTAGGTATTCCCGATGATGTTGTTAAGAGGAAGGTTTTCCCTTTATCTTTGAAGGGAGACGCATTGACATGGTATAGGCTATGTGATGATACATGATCTTGGAACTATAAACGATTGAAGTTGGAATTTCACCAGAAGTTCTATCCTATGAATCTTGTTCATCGTGATCGTAATTACATATATAATTTCTGGCCTCACGAAGGAGAAATCATTGCTCAAGCTTGAGGGAGGCTTAAGTCAATGTTATATTCATGCCCCAACCATGAGCTCTCAAGAGAAATGATTATTCAAAAAAATTATGCTCGGCTTTCTCTCAATGATCGCACCATGCTCGATACTTCCTGTGTTGGTTCTTATATGTTGAAGACTACTGAATTCAAGTGGGACTTATTGGAAAGAATTAAATGCAACTCTGAAGATTGGGGCTCCGACGATGGTAAGGAGTCAGGTATGACACCTAAGTTTGATTGTGTTAAATCTTTTATGGATACCGATGCTTTCCGTGGATTTAGTGCTAAATATGACTTGACTCTGAGATAGTAGCTTCTTTCTGTGAATCTTTTGCTACTCATGTTGATCTCCCTAAGGAGAAGTGGTTTAAATATAATCCTCCCGTGAAGTAAAAGTAGTTGCACCTATTACAGTTGAAGAAAGGACTATCACTTATAATGATCCTATTGTTCCTACTACTTATGTTGAGAAACCACCTTTTCCTGTCAGGATAGAGGATCATGCTAAAACTTCAACTATTGTTCGTTAGAGTAATACTAGAACATATACCCCTCATGAGCAAATTAAAGTTGAACCTAGTATTGTTATGGTTAAAGATCTCTTGGATGATAATATAGATGGGCATGTTATTTACTTCTGTGAACAGGCTGCTAATATTGCTAGACCCGATGCTAAGATACATAAACCAGTTGTAGGCATGCCGGTTATTTCTGTTAAAATAGGAGATCGTTGTTATCATGGCTTATGTGATTTGGGTGCTAGTGCTAGTGCAATACCTATTTCCCTATATAAAGAAATTATGCATGATATTGCACCCGCTGAGTTAGAAGATATTGATGTTACAATTAAGCTTGCTAATAGAGATACTATTTCACCATTTGGGATTGTTAGAGATGTTGAAGTCTTGTGTGGGAAAGTTAAATATCCTGCTGATTTTCTTCTTCTTGGTTCCCCACAAGATGACTTTTGTCCCATTATATTTGGCAGACACTTCTTGAATACTGTTAATGCTAGGATTGATTGCGAAAAGGATGTTGTTACAATTGGCTTGGGTGATGTGTCTCATGAGTTTAATTTTACTAAATTTCGTAGACAACCCCATGATAAAGAATTGCCTAGTAAGGATGAAATTATTGGTCTTGCTTCTATTGTCGTGCCTCCTACTGATCCGTTAGAACAATATTTGCTAGACCATGAAAATGATATGTTTATGAATGAAAGAAGGGAAATAGATGAAGTATTCCTTCAACAGGGCCCTATCTTGAAACATGATTTTCCTATTGAAATCCTAGGGGATCCTCCTCCACCCAAGGGTGATCCTGTGTTTGAGCTAAAACCATTACCTGATAATCTAAAATATGCTTATCTTGATGAAAAGAAGGTTTATCCTGTTATTATTAGTGCTAACCTTCCAGAGCAGGAAGAGGAAAGATTATTGAAAACTCTGAAGAAGCACCATGCTGCTATTGGATATACTCTGGATGATCTTAAGGGCATTAGTCCCACTCTATGCCAACACAAAATTAAAGTGGAGAAAGATGCCAAACCAGTTAGAGATCCTCAACGACACTTAAATCCTAAGATGAAAGAAGTGGTAAGAAAGGAGATAATAAAGCTCCTTCAGGAATGTATAATTTATCCCGTTGCAGATAGTGAATGAGTAAGCCCTGTCCATTGTGTCCCTAAAAAGGGAGGTATTACTGTTGTTCCTAATGATAAAGATGAATTGATTCCGCAAAGAATTATTACAGGTTATAGGATGGTAATTGATTTCCGTAAGTTAAAATAAAGCTACTAAGAAAGATCATTACCCTTACCTTTTATTGATCAAATGCTAGAAAGACTGTCCAAACATACACATTTCTGCTTTCTAGATGGTTATTCTGGTTTCTCTCAAATACTCGTGTCAGCGGAAGATCAATCAAAAACTACTTTTACTTGCCCTTTCGGTACTTTTGCTTGTTGACGTATGCCTTTTGGTTTATGTAATGCACCTGCTACCTTTCAAAGATGCATGATGGCTATATTCTCTGACTTCTGTGAAAAGATTTGTGAGGTATTCATGGATGACTTCTCCGTCTATGGATCCTCTTTTGATGATTGCTTGAGAATCCTTGATCGAGTCTTGCAGAGATGTGAAGACACTAGTCTCGTTCTGAATTGGGAAAAGTGTCACTTTATGGTTAATGAAGGCATTGTCTTGGGGCATAAAATTTCTAAAAGAGGTATTGAAGTTGATAAAGCTAAAGTTGATGCTATTGAAAAGATGCCATGTCCCAAGGACATTAAAGGTATAAGAAGTTTCCTTGGTCATGCCGGTTTTTATAGGAGGTTCATTAAGGACTTTTCTAAAATCTCTAGGCCCCTGACTAATTTATTGCAAAAAGATATTCCTTTTGTCTTTGATGATGATTGTGTGGAAGCATTTGAAATACTTCAGAAAGCTTTGATCACTCCACCTATTGTTCAGCCACCTGATTGGAATTTACCCTTTGAAATTATGTGTGATGCTAGTGATTATGTTGTAGGTGTTGTTCTAGGGAAGAGAGTTGATAAGAAATTAAATGTTATTCAATATGCTAGTAAGACTCTTGATACTCCCCAGAGAAATTATGCTACTACTGAAAAAGAATTCTTAGCAGTTGTATTTGCTTGTGATAAGTTCAGACCTTACATTGTTGATTATAAAGTTACTATTCACACTGATCATGGTGCTATTAAATATCTCATGGAAAATAAAGATGCTAAACCTAGACTTATTAGATGGGTTCTCTTGCTTCAAGAATTTGATTTGCATATTATTGATAGAAAGGGAGCTGAGAACCCCATTGCAGACAACTTATCTAGCCTAGAGAATGTTCTTGATGACCCACTACTATTGATGATAGCTTTCCTGATGAACAATTAGCGGTCATTAATGCTTCTCATACTGCTCCATGGTATGCTGATTATGCTAATTACATTGTTACTAAATTTATACCACCTAGTTTCACATACCAGCAAAAGAAAAAGTTCTTTTATGATTTAAGACATTACTTCTGGGATGACCCACAAATTTATAAAGAAGGAGTAGATGGTGTTATTAGACGTTGTGTACCTGAGCATGAACAGGAATAGATCCTACGCAAGTGTCACTCCGAACCATATGGAGGACACCACACTGGAGATAGAAAACTGCACATAAGGTATTGCAATCCGGTTTTTATTGGCCTACTCTCTTCAAAGATGCTCGTAAGTTTGTCTTGTCTTGTGATGAATGTCAAAGAATTGGTAATATTAGTAGACGTCAAGAAATGCCTATGAATTATTATCTTGTCATTGAACCATTTGATGTTTGGGGCTTTGATTATATGGGACCTTTTCCTGCCTCTAATGGATATACACATATTTTAGTTGTTGTTGATTACGTTACTAAGTGGGTAGAAGCTATTCCAACTAGTAGTGTTGATCATAACACCTCTATTAAGATGCTTAAAGAAGTTATTTTTCCAAGGTTTGGAGTCCCTAGATATCTCATGACTGATGGTGGTTCACATTTTATTCATGGTGCTTTCCGTAAAATGCTTGCTAAGTATGATGTTAATCATAGAATTGCATCTCCCTATCACCCACAGTCTAGTGGTCAAGTAGAGTTGAGCAATAGAGAGCTCAAATTAATTTTACAAAAGACTGTTAATAGGTTTAGAAAGAATTGATCCAAGAAACTTGATGATGCATTATGGGCCTATATAACTGCATATAAAAACCCTAGGGTATGTCTCCGTATAAGATGGTTTATGGAAAAGCATGTCACTTACCTCTTGAACTTGAACATAAAGCATATTGGGCTATTAAAGAGCTCAACTATGACTTCAAACTTGCCGGTGAGAAGAGGTTATTTTATATTAGCTCACTTGATGAATGGAGAACCCAAGCCTATGAGAATGCCAAGCTGTTTAAAGAAATTAAAAGATGGCATGACAAAAGGATACAAAAGCGTGAGTATAAAGTAGGTGATTATGTGTTGCTATTCAACTCTCATTTAAGATTTTTTGCAGGAAAACTTCTCTCTAAATGGGAAGGTCCTTACATTATCGAGGAGGTCTATCGTTCTGGTGCCATAAAAATCAACAACTTCGAAGGCACAAGTCCGAGGCTGGTGAACGGTCAAAGAATCAAACATTATATCTCAGGTAATCCTATCAATGTTGAAACTAATATTATTGAAACCGTAACCCCGGAGGAATACATAAGGGACACTTTCCAGAATGTTTCAGACTCCGAAAAGGAATAGGTATGTGGCACGGTAAGTAAACCGACTCCAAAACAATTCTAATGGCAATTTCTCTCAGTTTTGGAATATTTAATAATTTTGGAAAGAAAGAAGTAATCCGGGAAGGACACAAGGCATCCACGAGGGTGGAGGGCGCACCGACCCCTATTGGGTGCGCCCCCTATCTCTTTGGGCACCTCGTGTGCCTCCTGGACTCCGTTTTCTTGCATGTTACTTCTTTTGGTCGGTAAAAATTCATTATATAGTCTCCCGAAGGTTTTGACCACCGTATCACGCAAAAATCTTCTGTCTTTGTTTCGAGTTGTTTTTTAGATAGATCTAGAGCATCATGACGTCACCCTCCTCCAACAATGAAGACAAGGATGCTTGGCTATTGAAGATAGAGCTGAAAAGAGAAGAACCGTAGGAGATTAATAGGGATGGAGGGATCAAGAAGGCCATGGAGGACCAAGCTCTGGTGGCGAAAGAAGAAAACATCCCTCAACCTCTTCCTCACCTCTTTACCCCGACTGAGATTGAAGCTTTCAAGATGATTGAGTTAGCTCGCACACAAAACAAGTATCTCACACAGGAAAATATTTTGTTGAAGGATCATATTGGTGCACTCAAGGGCATTATCCGCAAGTTGGAAGAGCTTTTACGCTCGATGTGCGATTATCCACCATCAACAACTCCTTCTTCACCACCTCCAAGGACATAATCACATGGGTATGGGCACTCCCCTTGGCAACTGCCAAGCTTGGGGGAGGTGCCCCAGTATCGTATCACCATCACGCTCCTATCTTTACCGTTTTACTTAGTTTGATCCTTTTAGTAATATCTTGATCTAGTAGATTGAAGTTTTGGTATAAATTAGTTTTGAGTTTTGCTTTGTGATCTATTTATGTAATCGAGTCCGTGAGCTATCTATAATAGAGATTAGTTGAGTCAAGGGCTTTGCTATTCTGCTTTGATCTTGAGGAAGTAAAAAGAATAAAAAGAATAAAAGAGTTCATATTGATCTTTTGGATAGTAATGACTTCACATATAAAGAGTATGAGGCATAAAAGTTGTCGAGAGTTGGCAAACATAGTTTTGGTCATCGTTGCAATTAATAGGAAGTAATAAGGAAAGAGAGGTTTTCAGATATAAATATACTATCTTGGACATCTTTTATAATTGTGAGCACTCATTAAAGTATGACATGCTAAAGAGTTGATGTTGGACAAGGAAGACAACGTAATGGTTTATGGTTTCTCACATCTCAGTTAAAGTATATTGTCATGGATCGTCCAACATGTTGGGCTTGCCTTTCCCCCTCATGCTAGCCAAAAATTCCTAGCACCAAGTAGAGATACTACTTGTGCTTCCAAATATCCTTAAACCCAGTTTTGCCATGAGAGTCCACCATGTCTACCTATGGATTGAGTAAGATCCTTCAAGTAAGTTGTCATCGGTGCAGGCAATAAAAATTGCTCCCTAAATATGCATGACTTATTAGTGCGGAGAAAATAAGCTTTATATGATCTTGTTATGGAAGCAATAAAGGCGATGGACTGCATAATAAAGGTCCATATACAAGTGGCAATATAAAGTGACGTTCTTTTGTACTAAGATTTTGTGTATCCAACCATAAAAGCGCATGACAACCTCTACTTCCCACTGCGAAGGGCCTATCTTTTACTTTATGCAAGAGTCAAGGTGATCTTCACCTTTCCCTTTTTCATTTTATCCTTTGGCAAGCACCTCGTGTTGGAAAGATCTTGATATATATATCCAATTGGATGTAAGTTAGCATGAACTATTATTGTTGACATCGCCTAAAGATGAATATGTTGGGAGGCAAAATTATAAGCCCCTATCTTTCTTAGTGTCCAATTTAAAATCCATAACCATAAGTATTGCGTGAGTGTTAGCAATTGTAGAAGACTATATGATAGTCGAGTATGTGGACTTGCTGAAAAGCTCTATTCTTGACTCTTTCTGATGTTATGATAAATTGCAATTGCTTCAATGATTGAGATTATAGTTTGTTAGTTCCCAATGAAGTTTATGTTCCATACTTGACATTGTGAATAGATTGTTACTTGAGCATAAGAAATCATATGACAAAATCTATATATGTTGTTGTTATAAGAATGATCATGATGCCATCATGTCCGTACTTTATTTTTATCGACACCTCTATCTCTAAACATGTGGACATATTTTTCGATTTCGGCTTCCGCTTCAGGACAAGCAAGGTCTAAGCTTGGGGGAGTTGATACGTCCATTTTGCATCATGCTTTTATTTCAATATTCATTGAATTATAAGCTGTTATTACATGTTATGTCACAGTACTTATGTCTATTCTCTCTTATTTTACAAGGTTTATCATGAAGAAGGAGAATGCCGGCAGCTGGGATTCTGGCTGGAAAAGGAGCAAATATTGGAAACCTATTCTGCACAGCTCCAAAAGTCCCGCAACTCCACGAAAGTAATTTTTGGATTTAATAAGAATTATTGAGCAAAGAAAGTACCCGAGGGGGCCCACACCCTGGCCATGAGGGAGGGGGCGCCCCCGCCCCTACTGGGCGCGCCCCCTGTCTCCTGGGCCCCCTGGTGGCCCTCCGGTGCCCATGTTCTGCTATATGAGGTCTTTTACCCTGGAAAAAATCATAAGCAAGCTCACGGGACGAAACTCCGCCGCCACAAGGCGAAACCTTGGCAGAACCAATCTAGGGCTCCGGCAGAGCTGTTCTGCAGGGGAAACTTCCCTCCGGGAGGGGGAAATCATCACCATCATCATCACCAACGATCCTCTCATCGGGAGGGGGTCAATCTCCATCAACATCTTCACCAGCACCATCTCCTCTCAAACCCTAGTTCATGTGACACCCCAAATTTTTGACCTCGTTTTATTAATTAAAATTTTGCCAGGAAATTAAAATTTTTATTTTCTGGGCTCCCTTTTGATTTTTGAACCATTTTTCCCTCTTGTTATTATGGAGTTTTCCCCAAAAGAAAACCTTTCACATATGTTATTGGGCTTGTTTAACCTCTCAAGAAAAACTTTTCTTTTATTAGTATAACTAATTACTTAATTAATTTGCTTGATCTTTATTTTCTTGAAAAATGGTTTTCCAAGATTATATGGCCATATTTGAACTACAACCATTTGATAAATTCACTTAAAATTCCAACCAAAATTTGGAGATGTCAGGTGATGTTTTTGAATCACTTTTATGCAAAAATATATTTTATTCATGAGATATTTTGAGCTCTACACCCAATTTTCGTCTCTGGTCCAGTTAGCAATTTTGCACTGCAACTCATTTAAATACTTCTTTCTAGCCTCCACCAAAATTATGGGATGCTGGTAGTAGCTTATGATTCAACTTTATGCAAAAACCCAATGATGTTATTTGAAAATTTGGAGTGAATCAACCTCATCTTCATTCTGGTCCAACATGATGGTTTGTACATCATCCATATTCTTGCTTGTTCTTTGACCTTGATTCTTTCCCCTGCATGTAGACCACCCTACAAAACCCCTAAGTCCAGGAGCATGCAACCATTGGCATACTTTTGGTTCATGAGATGATGCCATTTACCTTCTGTCCAGAACTGAAGATTTGCAAAACTTGCACTAGCAAGTTTCTTCTTTTGGGAAACTAACCTCACCACCCTCTCTTTCATCTAAAGAGACCCCACTCTGGGAGATTTGACCACCCCAAGAAACGCCTAGATGCATGTGGCATTCTGTCGAACACTTTATGGGCATGACCAGATTTGACATGAGTTTTAGTTTGCACAATGATCTTGCTTCCCTGGCCTAACCACCATGTCCAATAGACTCCTAGCTACTCCTAAACTAGGTCTGATGATTGCCAGCCTCACCCGAGACCTCTAGCACGCCATGGCATTTCGTCGAGCATGTTCCGTGCGTGCTCTGGGCGCGAGCAGAGCGCGCGTTTTGCACGTGCCGCGCCCGAGCCGCCACGTCGCGCCCCCGGTTTTGCCCACAACACAGAGCCGCGCCACGCACTCCCCTTCTCACCAGAACACGCCAAGCAGCCCTGGTGCCCTGTAGCACCGCCGTTAGAGCCCTTGGCGGCACGCTGGCGTCCACAATGCGCCTCTGCCAGGTCGGTGCCGCCCAAGCCTCACCCGCTCGCCACCTGCCCCTGGAACAGCTCAGCCTCATCCTCTTGCGTGTCCTCTAGCTCTCGTCGTCGCCACGACGCCCTGCCACTACAGGAAGGCGGTCCACCGTCATTCTTATCCGGCCGCTGCAAACCAACCGCGTCGCGCTATATAAGGAGGCCCCCGAACTCATTCGAGCACACAGGCAACATCAGGCCACCCCCATGGCACCCCCTCAGCCCGCAATCGTCAGAGGGAAACCGTCTTCCCCGACTCCGGCTGGTTCGGCCGCCGCCATGTCTCAGTCCGATTCGTCGCGAGCCGAGCCCCTCCAGTCCAACCAGTACCACCAACCTTCTCCTCTCACCCTTGAGGAGCCGTCCGGCACCTCAAACACGATCGTTAGCCACCGGAGTTCAAACCCCCCAATGCTCCCGAAGTCTCCTCCGCCGTGAAACTCACTGTCGGCGACTCCCTCCACCCTTGCCGACCCAACGACCACCGGGAGGACCACCCCGGTCTTGCGGCTCCATCCCAACCTCTGGAGCCCACGGGGAGCAGCCATACACCGGCGACGATCGCCGGAGCCCCCGCCTCTGTTCGGCCAGAGGAAGAAGAGGGAAGGGGACGGTCAAACCTGACCAGTGGGGCCCCTGGACCCACTGTCAGCGACCCAGCCCGCCTCCACACGTGTTTAAGTGAAGACGTATAACTCCGCAGTACGTTTCCCCTACACCGAAAACGTATTCCGTCTGAAGCATTTTCTTTTATATTTAAAAAAAACAGATTTTTACCAGGACTTTGACTGGCTAAACTTTTTAAATATAACTCCAAATGAATTGATTCTTTTTCCTACCTCTCTCAAATTTAATCTAGTTTATTTTAAGATTTATTTGAAAAAATTTCAAAACAACTTTTTGTGCTGTTTTGAGTTTGTGTGTTAATTCAAATTTATTTAAAATAGGACTTTGGAGAGAGAGAAGAAAACTTTCAAAAGTTTTGGAGTGCACCCTGCCTTTCCACACATTGAAGGCAAGCATTCTGAACCCTGGCATAATATTTTGCATGCATTGTTTGATACGATCATGACACCACCCCAATATGTAGACTCGTTATTTTATGTGGTGATGTGATCATTTGCATGAATGCTCTTTGGAAATTTCCTTGCTGTTGGAAATGGACAGGCTTGTGATAGTGATCATCCTCGTATGCCTTTCATGCCTATCGGAAGAATAACGGGAAAGTCTCTATCTTGGGTAGACCCGAGCTTGTCCCTAGTTGCTCGTCGAGACGAGTGTGTCCGGCATGGCATGAATGGTATGATGAGTGGTGATTCTGTTTGTTGGATGAAATATACTCGTTATGCTAATCTTGCAGGGAATACTTAAACCTCCTGAGTCGACCATAGATCGAGTCTTGTTCCAGTAACCCCCATACTTGTTTCGTACTACCACTCGTCTCTACAACAAGTAGAGTACGGTTCAGTAAGTTGTCAACCTATTTCTAGCACACACCGTACAGAGAGGCCATGGTGGAAGATACCGGTTGTAGCTGGTAGGCAGGCCACCTGGTCCGGGGGCATGGGTGTTTCCGGTTGAGACCGAGAGGGGAGGCCACCCCTTAGAGCGTGCAATATAAATTTGATCCCATGCTATGCGAGGTTGTAGTCTCCCCACTTAAAGTTTTGCTTGACATGTGTCATGGGTGATTCCAGACACCGGTAAGTTAAGCTGGTGTGTGCAAGTTAGGTGTGTTTTCAACTAAAAGGCCGTAGACGGAATTAGTCCCGATGGACTAAAGGAATCCGTTACTCGTGGGTAAAGAGTACACCCTCTGTAGAGATTAAACCTATTCGAATAGCCGTGTCCATGGTTAAGGATTACAGTCTGGGATGGGTCAAGTGTCGGTCTTAGTGTCGGTCTTCGGAGGAGAAACTGTTAAACCAGAACTGGGATTATGACTTGAGACTTATGATGATTATGATTATTTTTATTTATGGACTAATCCCTTTATATTATTTGAAATATTGAGTATCCCTGGGATGGTTTTACCTCCTGGATATTCACTATATTTATTTTCATTATAAGCCATTTATGTGGTGTCGCTCAGACGCCCGATTGTTGCATGCTATATTTATTTTCTTTATAAGCCCTTTATGTGGTGTCGCTCAGACGCCCGACTGTGGCATGCTATATTTATTTTCTTTATAAGCCCTTTATGTTGTGTCGCTCAAATGCCCGACTGTGGCATGCTGTTATTTATTTTCTTTATAAGCCCTTTATGTGGTGTCGCTCAGACGCCCGACTGTGGCATGCTATTATTTATTTTCTTTATAAGCCCTTTATGTGGTGTCGCTCAGATGCCCGACTGTGGCATGTTGTTATTTATTTTCTTTATAAGCCCTTTATGTGGTGTCGCTCAGACGTCCGACTGAGGCATTTCTCTTTGTTTACTAACCTTTCGAGGCGTCGCTTCAGACACCCGATCGGTGCATTTTATTATTAATATGTTATTGCATATTCATAAATAACCTGCTTGCATGCATCAGAGTTTTTATTATCTTTTGTGACTGAAGTCATGGACATAAAATATTTCCGAACATCGTTGTTATATTATACCCGTGTTCATAATGTTTGCGAGTACATTCAAAGTACTCACTGGCTTGTCCCTGGCTATTGTCTTGGCCAGATTTCTTGCGCGGAGAGGAGCGACCGTGATGACAGCCCCGGAACCTAAGCAATGGTGATAGCAGCCTCGCGAAGATAGGAGTTAACCTGGTCAGCTGTTCCTGTGGGAAATGGAGTCCCATAGACACTGATGATTCACAACCCGCTTCCGCCATCAACCACTAGAAACCATTTGTTGTACTAACAGGCCATAATGGTCTCGTACTACATATTTTGTGTTTTGCTCGGAATTCCTGTATCAAGTTGGTGCCTCGTCAGCTAACAGTAATCCTGGGGCTAGTGAGCACAAGGGCCATTTTCTGGGAATTAATACCCGGAAAAACCGGTTGCCACAAACTTGGTATCAGAGCCAGGCTGACCATTGGCTAATCCTATCTTAGCCAGGTCAAAAATCCTAGGAAAACCAACCCACTAGACCCTAACCAAAACCCAGCCAAGCTTCTCATGCAAGATAGCCACAAAGCGACCCCGACACTTTTTGCAGTCGGTGCCCAACCTATCAACCTAGCCTGTTGATCACGCGCCAGTGATTGATGCCTATATTGTCTCATTCGCAAGCGTGCGAAGGAAGACTTCGTCCCCTTTTTCTATAAAAAGGATACGCTCGCCTCAACCCAGCACAGCACAACCTCTACCCAAAAACCGAGCCATAATGCCTGGCCCCGTCGTGCACAATGAGACCACAGTAACCAACCTTGGAGGTTTTGTTACCATACTCGCAAACCTCACCCGTCATGCCTATGCGTTAGAAGAGCCCCCAGAATATGTTGTGTACCAAGGACCCATGGGCGGTGAAAGCCGTCAATTCTGGGCCACAGTGCACATATATGGTAGGGGTCTGTCGCCAGAACGCCCCTACAGGTTCACCGGAAGGACAACTTCCTTTGAGCCACAAGACATCCAACTAGCGGCTCGAGAAGCTATAGTTCAACTCCGGCATTTGTCGCCCAGAGTTAACTGTCGCTCGTTCTACTACTACCCCAGCCGTGACGGATACGGTAGACCATCCCAAGTTGCCAACAGAGATCACGAGACGGATCCTGCTTTATTGCACCTAGTGCTATAAATAAATTTTTAGTTTCTACTAACAGGAATGGTTCCTTCCAAACAACTCTTAACAAATCTCGAGGACGAGATTTTCTTTTAAGGGGGGATGTGTTGTAACACCCCAAAATTTTGACCTTGTTTTATTAATTAAAATTTTGCCAGGAAATTAAAAATTTTATTTTCTGGACTCACTTTTGATTTTTGAACCATTTTTCCCTCTTGTTATTATGGAGTTTTCCCCAAAAGAAAACCTTTCAAATATGTTATTGGGCTTGTTTAACCTCTCAAGAAAAACTTTTCTTTTATTAGTAGAACTAATTACTTAATTAATTTGCTTGATCTTTATTTTCTTGAAAAATGGTTTTCCAAGATTATATGGCCATATTTGAACTACAACCATTTGATAAATTCACTTAAAATTCCAACCTAAATTTGGAGATGTCAGGTGATGTTTTTAAATCACTTTTATGCAAAAATATATTTTATTCATGAGATATTTTCAGATCTACACCCAATTTTCTTCTCTGGTCCAGTGGGCAATTTTGCACTGCAACTCATTTAAATACTTCTTTCTAGCCTCCACCAAAATTATGGGATGCTGGTAGTAGCTTATGATTCAACTTTATGCAAAAACCCAGTGATGTTATTTGAAAATTTTGAGTGAATCAACCTCATCTTCATTCTGGTCCAACATGATGGTTTGTACAGCATCCATATTCTTGCTTGCTCTTTGGCCCTTGATTCTTTCCCCTGCTTGTAGACCACCCTACAAAACCCCTAAGTCCAGGAGCATGCAACCATTGGAATACTTTTGGTTCATGAGATGATGACATTTACCTTCTGTAACTGAAGATTTGCAAAACTTGCACTAGCAAGTTTCTTCTTCTGGCTAACTAACCTCACCACCCTCTCTTTCATCTAAAGAGACCCCACTCTGGGAGATTTGACCACCCCAAGAAACGCCTAGATGCATGTGGCATTCTGTCGGACACTTTATGGGCATGACCAGATTTGACATGAGTTTTAGTTTGCACAATGATCTTGCTTCCCTGGCCTAACCACCATGTCCAATAGACTCCTAGCTACTCCTAACCTAGGTCTGATGATTGCCAGCCTCACCCGAGACCTCTAGCACGCCCTGGCATTTCCTTGCGACCATAATGACAAAGCTACATACGTTGACCAGGTGGGTCCCGATTGTCAGGCACTTCCTTGCGTGCGAAGATGTAGCTGGTGGGTCCCAGAAGTCAGGGGGGCGAATCCTTTTTTTTGCCCGGACACACTTACTTGCGTGCGAAGGTGTGGCTGGTGGGTCCCAGCAGTCAGGGGGGCGAATCGGTTTTTTTCTTCAGACGCACTTCCTTGTGTGCGAAGATGTAGCTGGTGGGTCCCAGCAGTCAGGGGGGCGAATCATTTTTTTCGGACGTACTTCCTTGCGTGCGAAGATGTAGCTGGTGGGTCCCAGCATTCAGGGGGCGAATCATTTGTTTTGCAAAAAACGGTGGCCCGTCCAGTGGGTCCCCGATGTCAGGTGGAGGAATAATTATTTTGCACGGAATAAGGAGGCACTTCCTTCCGGCTGTCGTGGACCCAGCTGTCAGCTTCTCCACATACAGTCCACGTCTGATGGAAGTCGTTCCTTGACCATGTTGACCATGCCGCGCCGAGAGCACCACGGCGGTGGACGACGGCGAGTCCTAGGAAGGGGACGACGCGGAGCCGGGGAAGACGCGACTGTGGATGCACATGCGGAGAGGAGTACGCAGGTTCACTGGTTCGGCTGCGCTGCCGTCGCCGCAGAATAACAGGGGGTGTGGGTGAGTGGAGGGATGGCCTAGCCAGCGGTGGGAGTAGTAGGGGGCGGTGAGGCCTCCACGGCAGCATAGCCGGCCACGAGAGGCAGGAGCAGGCGGCACGACCGGCGCTGCTTTGGGTGGCTGGAGCAAGAAGACCAGAGGTTGAAGAAGCACGACGGCCGTTGGATGGACATCGTATGGTCACTGCAACTAGAATCATTTATATTGACTAAGTTGACAAAGCCCTTGGTACGTCAACTTAGTAGGCCCACAGGTCAGCTTCCGAAAAGTTGCGCCCCAGAGGTCAAGGGGAGGAATCATTTTTTGGGCGGGTGAAGCTAGAATATCCAAGATTGAAGTAGAAGCACGGCATCCATTGGATGGACATCCAACGGCCACTGCTGCTAGAACCGTGTGTTGACTATAAGTTGACAAAGCCTTGCATACGCGTCAACTCTGTTTTTTAGGGGACGCGTCAAATTAGTAAGGCCAGAAGTGTGTGGCAGAGAACTTATAGCCCATTTGAGATTTGTAAGAATGTGCAGCCCATTTTTGAATTCTAATGGAATTTACTACAGCCCATTTACAGTTTGTTAAAAGTACAGCCCATTTCAACCAACCGTTCAAAACAGAATTCAATAAAATTTCCCACATTTGATGGGATCCGAAATATTTTTATCCCGAAATTTCTAGTCAGATTAAATACAATTTCAATATAAATATATATTATGTAAAAATCCAATGAAACATTGCGCTCGCAACAATTAATGAAATTAAAATTTTCAATATCCAAAAATAATATTTTATAAAGTAATTACATGTTTGCTGCATTATTTTATAGTTACTGCCCAGTTTTTATAATTACATCCCATTTATTATTTCTTAAAGCCCATTTTCTTGTTAAGCCTAATGCATCCCTCCTAGGAAAGATATGCAACCCAGCGGAGCGGAGAATAACAACTTGACCTTGCCTGGGTATTCCTAAAAAAAGTATAGCTGGGCTAGCCATTTTCAGCTTGAAAAAAATTAATATCTGGCCTGGGCTAGACGGGCCACAGCTCGCCCAGTTAATACCTGCAGCGATGTTTTCGTTGTTGTTCAGAGGAGAAAAATTAATATCTGGGCTAAACATCAAAAAACACTGCAGTGCTCACACCTCAAAAACACAAATACTGCTCGAGCTGCTTGGTCCCAGCTATCGACCGCTTCTTGTGCAATTCTCTCATTTATTGACTAGTACATAGGTTGACAATGGTGTGGGACCGTGATGTCAGGAAACCAGGAGGAAGCAAAATAAATTATAGTTTTATATATCTATATCTATATCTATACTACTATATAGTGTATCAGTTTTGAGATGGATCCAGAGCTTCAATCATAACCGTTGGTCTCCAAAATCCAAGGGCTAAGATCAGCTCGATTCACCATGAACAGTAGACTGGTGTTGCCTCTGCTGTGTTCTAGAATATTCACGTGGCCCTTCCAGGAAAAAAAAGACCCATATGCAATGCCTCATGGGCTATATTTTACTGCTTGAGCGCATGACGACTTGAGCCCACATAAGAAGGTTTGGGAGGAGAATGGGAAGAAAAAATTATAGAGTAACATACAGTTTTTTAATGAAACTCTAGTGTTTTAGATGTGAATGTACACTTTTTTGTATGAATATTAAAAACAATTGTGGGTGGAATTCCATTTATCAAAATCACTCCATTATATTTTTTTTGAGTCACACTCCAAAATCACTCCATTCTTTTAAGACGTGCATTGCACGTGCATACATACTAGTATATAATAAGGAGGCACTTGCGTATGTTAGGCTATAGCCCTGGTGGGTCCCTATTGTCATCCTATCCAAGTAAAGTCATCTCCTCGCCCGCGCATGCTTTCTGCCCGAAACAGTCAGCGCCGCCCGCCCCGCTTCCCGGTGCAGGTGATTGCTCCGCCTTCAAACGACACAAGTGTTGTTCGTCCGTCCATCTGCCGCCCACATAATGATATGCGGTTGCTGAGGCGGATACTCCGGCGCCACACATTCGTCCCTCCGCCGCCCACCATTGCTATATAAACTGCTACGCCGGCCATAGCCGCAGTCATCCGCATCCGTTCCCTTTCTCCTATCCACACCACTACTGCCCACCATAGCTTCCTCGCGCTCCAACGCTCTTTAGGACGGGCAGACGATGGACCACAAGGAGATGGCAGCCATTGTTGCCAACCGGCTGGCCGGCAGGCAGCCGGAGGACGACGACGTCCCAATGGAGAACATGGTAGTCGACGATCCGACGCCAGCCCCCTCCTCCGTGCCATCCTCGCCGGTGCATTGCACCATGACCATCAGCGAGGCTCGTGCCCAATATATGGAAACGGTGAGGCAGATGCGTGAGGAGCAGTTCTGGGAGGAGCAGGCCGACACCGCCTACAACCACCATCTCCTCCAGGAGCACCTGCAGGCGGAGGAGCAGATCACCGCGGAGCGGGTGGAGCAGGAGGCGCTGCTCGACTCATACTGCTCCGCCCGCAAGGGCCGCCTCGAGTGCTGGCGGTACCGCATGCGGGTGGCGGAGGTTGCGGCCGCCTACAAAGAGGGCGATGAAGCGGGCGAGGCGCTGTTTGGCGAGACCAAGGATGAGGCAGAGGACAATTCCGGCTCCGACGAGTCACCACTGCACTGGCGTCGACGAGGCCTTGCTCCACCGAGGCCCCGTGGTGCCGACAACGAGGCAGAGGACACCGCCAGCTCCGACGAGGCCCCGCCCCGCCAACAACAAGGCAGAGGACATCACGGGCTCAACGGAGGCCCCACCCTGCCGGTAACATGGGGGAGGATTTCCACCACTCCGCCGAGACGCCGCTCGCCGGCAACGAGATAGAGGACATCGCCGGCTCTGGCGAGGCCCCGCCCCGCTGCCAACGAGGACGCGCCACACAGAAAACAAGGAAGAGTAGAACACGGTTGGTAGTCGCCGCTCAGGTCCAAGTAAGTCCACGGCTGCTACCCTCCGGTTGAAGCCAAGCTAGGCGGGTTGACCATTGTCGGCCGGTTAGCTTCTTGGCGGCGCCGTGGAGTCGGAGAGCTGCGCTGCAGAAGAACGCTGCTTCTACTTAACTGCTTGTGCAGTTGGCTGACTGAGATGTTGGCCCAACAGGCCACATGTCAGTTACGCAACTGCACCTGCAGTTAAGTCACTGAAGCTTCTGTTCGGCTCATTGGGACACCGGTGGGTAGCTTCGGTAAATTAATTATACCTCCAGCGCACCCCTTTTTAGTTGAAGAATGTATGAAATGTAATGAAATCTGGCATGTTTATATGAAATCCGACGTGTATGAATGAATTTATTTCGACTAGTTCGAATTCCTGTCTCACTGGCATTAGATGAACATGCAAAACAGTACGTACTAGCATTATTCCCAGGGTGATCACCTCATTTGCAACAGTTTCACATGTACTCCCTCCGGTCCTTTCTATACAAGTTTTGTATGCAGTCAAAGTATCTCTACTTTGACCAATCATATACAAAAAAGTATGCACTTTCACAATGTGCAAAGTAAAAAGGAACAGAAGGAGTATAAAGAGTTTGAGCAGCTTTTTAGCATTTCTGTACATTGCAATCAAACACACAGGGCTGGCAATTCATAGATAACATTCAAAACAATCGATGATTATGCATCTCAGTGACTCACATGTCAGAGGCAATATTTACTTCACAACTAAAGAATAAAGAAAAAATTGATCGACGTTGCTGACATCAAGGGCGTCCCATTAAAATCAATGAGAAAAATTTGACAAGGTTGTCCCATTCCAAAATATCAAATGCCTACGATTCTGGAATCGGCAGGGTTTGCCATCAGTTCGGACATTGACATGGCACCTCGTGGTAAATAAACCAGTTGTTCTTTTTGTGCAGTTCCACCAAAATCAACCAAATTCGCGCGTAGCTTGTATGATTTCGCCCTTATATGTTGTAACGCCTTGAACTTATCGGCACCTCCTTTCTTGTGGTGGAAATGAATGATTCGATGTATTCATGAACATTTTGTGCAGTTCCCATTGAAATCAAGATGATCACCCATGTTTGCACAAATACAAAAAAAGTGATTAGTATAAATCAAACTGTACTATGAATTGATAGTTTAAACAGGCACCTACATGGTCCATGTAGAGCACACTTTTAGAAAAATGGAACTCACCAGAAAGAATCCTAGAACAACATTGTACTCGCGCATCACAACAAAAAATGGAGATTTGTCAGTCCTTCTGAGCTGAAGTTAGTTCGGTCTTGTGGGGAGTAATGTAACCATCCTTCAACTGCTCCTTCTGATGAGAATCCTAGAACAACATTGTACTCGCGCATCACAACAAAGAAATGGAGATTTGTCAGTCCTTCTGAGCTAGAGTTAGTTTGGTCTTGTGGGGAGTAATGTAAGCATCCTTCAACTGCTCCTTCTGATGAGAAGATAGACAGGGCTTCTTCATCCAAGCATAATCAGAACTAGTCACTTCACGTACTCCATATTCTTCTTCAGAGGAAGATGATCTTATTATGCAAAGACAAGAGGACAACTAAATGCTAGCATCCCTATTTGCTCGAAAAAAAGGAAAGGAAATATTTAAAACATAGATGAAGCACTTCTCAAGGACAATACCACTTTTTCATGACAGTATCTAAAAGTAGCACAACACTAATAGAGATGACAAAGCTCAATCATATGGATGAATTAGTGGGCGAGTACCAACCTCTGTCAGGAGGCTTATTGTGTATAGCATACAGATCAAGCACTTCTCCGGAACCATCTGTTGCTATCTACTGTGGTGGTCATGCTTACTATATACTCCTCGACTAGTTTAATGTTTCCAACATCTTTTTGTGCAGTTTCACTAAAATATATGCTATCTTCAAAGAAGATCCCTGTTTGCACAAGTAGAGATAATTACGTATTACATTAAGACTGTCATCAAATCAGTGGCAAAACAATTGCTCGTTCCAGCCATAGCAATAAATTAAGATGCAAAACTATATCATTACTTGTGTCATCACAGTTCCAGTGCTTCATTACAGCGCCGGGAGTTGATTTTTGTTTTTCCACTTGTTCTTCCCCTTCATCGCTTGGTTCAATAACAGACAAGCTTCGCCTTCAATGTAAGATTTGGCATGTCAATTTGGGAGCACAAGTATAGCACTAAACAATGACATTAATTTTCTGATGAAAATGGCAAAATACAGGCCAACAGTTGTGAAATATCCTTATCTTACCTCAATGGGATATTATGGTGCACATACAGACTGGAAGTCTTGTCTCCATTTGTGCAGTTCACTAAAATCAAGCAACATTATCATACAAGTAGCACAACATATGAAAGCACACTGCAGAATCATGTGAAAGAAGGCTAGTACTGACCTCTCATGATGTGGAATTCAAACAACTCACAAGAAGAAGATCTGAACCAAATTTGCCAACACGGATGGGAAGTAAGATCTCCTCTTGTGCAGTTCCACTAAGATCAAGCAATCAAGCAACATTGTCGGTGTGACATTTTGGTTGAACTGCACAAAACACTCTTAAAACAAAAGGTCACAATGGCAATGAGGTGAAGTAGATAACCCTGTTTACACAAAGGTGCAAAGGAAACAATTAGTGGTCAATAACGGTGGATGACATAGAAGCCAACAAAAAGAAGCATCTACCTTATCTAAATGGGAAAGAAAGCGACAGTAGCATTTCTCAAATAGTGGCATTGATTAATATTAACATAGAGATTATATTAACAATAAAATTTGTTGAACATGTAATTTGCTTTTAACTGTGGCATTGCATCAATTTTCCAGCGGCATTATTAGAGGGTGTTTGTTTACAGGGACATTTTGGTGTAGGGACTAAAAAAACTCCGTGTCAGTCCCATCTAAACCGAACAGGAGGGACTTTTAGGGACTAAAAGTGGGCATTTGGGACTAAAAAAAGAAGACCCTGAGGGAGTCTTTTTCGGACTTTTTCCAACAGTTGCCCCTGCCACGCATCCCACATTGTCTCTATTAGTTTATTACTAGGGGTAACATGGTCTTTTAGCATGTCATTTAATAACCTCTAGTCCATTTTTAGTCCCTGGAACCAAGCAGGTAGGGACTAGGGAGTTTTTAAATAAACAGGGCCTTAGATTAACAAAAGCTAATGAGTTGCACGGGACAATGGACGCACCAGCACCATATGCATCTACCGATGTACTGTGGTCATGTACAGTCTGTTGCAACAAAGAACAAACAACCAAAGAGCATATTTGTGTTGGTCCCAGTTTTTTTATCTTTAGACACCTTTCCCTATGTGAGCGCAGCAAATCTAGTCCTGCTCAAACTCTATAGCCTTGTCCCCCAAAACAAAAGATCGGTTCATTACAGATGTGCGTACTGCATTTGTCATTGTTTTCCCTTTTCGACCAACGTAGGTGCTGGATAGCCAGTCTGTACTAGTATGTTCGCCCCTTCCTTTCCTCTTTGAACCACGTCCTAGATTTATGCGATACAACTTTCCCCACTACTTTCCCCCATTCCTTTCCTCTTTGAACCACGTCCTAGATTCATGCTATAAAACTTTCCCCCTTCATTTCCTCTTTGAAACACGTCCTAGATTCATGCTATATAAAACTTTTCCCATTACTTTCCCCCACTACTTTCCTCTTTGAACCACGTCCTAGATACATGGTATACATGTAGCTAGAGCAATACATGTGGAGTAAGTAAATTATACCTTAAGGTTCTTGGGGCGTGGTTCGGTGGGCGACGGGACAGCGGCGAAGAATAAGGGGTTGGAGGCCCTCCCGCGGTGCCGCTGGGTGAAAGTGAACAGCTGCGCCGGTAGTGGATTCCCTCCCTCGCTGACGGCGACAACGTTAAGCCTCCTTCCCTTCCCGGCGGATGGATCCTGCTGGCTCTTTGAGCAGCAGTGAGGGGAGAGAGAGGCCAACGAAGTCTTGTTTAGATCTGGAGAGGGCGAGAGAGTTTGAAGAGAGCAACTACAAGCGCTGAGGCTCCAGCGTGTATATATATACTGGAGAGAGAGATTGAAGCATGCAAACCCTAGAAACAAGTGCCAAGGCTGCATCTTATACATGATGAGGTGATTATACGGTCACTACGGTCACTACAAGATCATATAGCTCCGTATCCATCCATTTTGACCAGTCAAAGAATCCTCCTGGCACAAATTATGCTCAAGTGTAGTTATCGAACCCGAGACCTCAAGTTTGATGAGCGAACAGGCTAACCAGCTACACAACCATCTCGTTATGTTCAACGAGAGGAAAATAACCTTTTATACATTCCTGCATTCATGTGACAAGCATGCCGTGTTTTGTGTGTGTGTGTGTGGGAGTCTTTGGGATTTCAATCATAATCGTGTCATGTGGCTTTGGTTGTAAGACTATCCACAGTGGTGCAGAAATAATGCAGCCTTAGTCACCTTACCTCTCTCCACGTAGTACGTTGGGTCCCACCAGTTAGAGGGTGAAACAAACAAATTAATAAGAAAAATTAAAAGCGCCAGCGGTGTATCTTACCTCACACATCTCGCTACTGCTCGGGAACACTGTCCAATTGATCCCTATGTTCGCTCACGTACTATTTTAAGTGAATCCTTATTATAACATGCACACAATTTTGGGCATTTGTATTCGACTTAAGTCAGTGTGCCACCATATCTCGTACACTTACTACTCCCTCCGTCTAGGTGTAATAAGTCACGTTAGAAGGTGCAACGGGACCAAGGTGCGTGCGTGTGCGTGTGCGTGTGTGTGTGTGTTTAACAGCATGTGTGTGTTAGAGAGAGCAACAGATCAACCTACTCCTACAGAGAGATGGTGTGTAGTGTATGATTTTAGCCGCGAGAGTCGGTGCATCCTCTCGTTTCCGGGCATGTCCGGTAGGGACATGCGGACAGCTGCCACGCCCGCTCTTGACCAGCTTGGCCCACTCAAAGCCCCTCCATCGCCCGCGCGCGCTTCCCGCCCGAAACGGTCAGCGCCGCTCCAAAGAATCGGTGTCGTATTCATGCCCGGGCAGAGCGGACGTGACCTCTCACTGGCGCAAGAGTGATGGTTGCTTCGTCCGTCCAACTTACTGCTGGGTCTATGTGATTTGACGGCTCATTGGTCTTTATTACTGAGGTGGTAGGACTGCTGGATGTCCCACGCTTTCGGTGAAAGGAGGTACTACTAGATTACACTTTTCTCCATTGTTACAGCGGAGGAGTGCAAGAGCAGTGAAAACACGCACGCTTAGTGATTACATGGCCCACCTCATACTATCACCATATTTTATGGACACCGTGCGACACCTAACTCTTTACATAATACTCCATCCGTTCCTAAATATTACTAGATGAGTCCCCGCGCGTTGTCGCGGAACAGCCGTATATCTCTCTGCGCAAAATTATCGATTTCATAGAACTAAAAAAACTCTGTAACCGCATGACAAATGTGGTAGCCAAACTAAATAAACTCCCATCATCATTTAGATCATCCCACATAAGGAAAAAAGATCAACCAACTCCTACTGCATAATGGGATTATATTTTTCTTTTTGACATTTTAATGGGACTTAAAAGCTCACTTACATGCATGCTACCAGTGCATGCTTGCATGCAGACATGTTGATGTGATATAAAACCCACTCACATTCATGCCACGGTATTTCTGCATGCTTGCATGTGGCTTAGTGCGGAGCCTCTCAACGTCTAGATCAGACGGCTATTATGGACTGATTTAGTTCATCTAATGGCTACCTTAATTTTGATGATGTGGCTCAAGGAGAGGATAGAGAATTCCTAGTAGTGGGGGCTAGCTATTACTAGTAGATAAGTCTTTGTAGAGATTCCACTAGGTGAACTACATACGGAACAAAATGAACGAATCTACACTTAAAATGCATCTATATACATCCGCATGTGGTTCATGGTGAAATCTCTACAAAGACTTATATTTAGGAACGGGGGAAGTACTAGTATAGTACGTACTCTAATTTATCAGCGAGATAAATTTGTACAATGTTATGAAGCTTCCAGCTTCTGTTACATGTATCTTGCATCCAAGGTTGACCGTTGCAACATTTCATCAAATACAAAGGAGACTAACATGCATGCTATTGCATCTCAATGATTGACAAATCATAGCCAATATGTACTCCCTCCGTTCCAAAATAAGTGTCTCAACTTTATGCAAAATTTAGTACAAAGTTGTACTACTACTAAAGTTGACACTTATTTTGGAACAGAGACGACTAAAGAAAAAAACGATCCATGCAGTCCCTAGCCCTTGAACCGTAAACCCTAACCAGGCTTAAATTTGCTGGCAACGTTGGAGCTACCCAAGAAATGAAGTTTGCAACCCTATGACCATCCGATCATTTTGTGTAGTTTCACCAAAATTGAGATGAGCATCCCTGTGGCAAAGAAATTGAAGAAGTGTGATTAGAATAAGATTACTGGGACTAGTTGATTCACAAATAAGTACGTAGAAGCCAGTAGAGGTATGTGCGGGGCAAAGAAGTAGAGAAATATCCACAGGGAGTGATGTGGGCAGCTGAAGCAGTGGTGCAAGCCGGCTGTAAAGGGAGCTGTACCTGAGGGACGTAGCTCAACCTTGAGGAGGGCGGCGGGAGGCGGCAACTGCCCACGTCGCGGTAGTGAGCAAGAGACGAAGGCAACCTCACCGGCTTTGTGAGAGGGAATAGCGGGGACCCCTGATCGGGATGTGCCGATAGTGGGTTTTCACCGTCGGCGATGGCGACCACATCTACACTAAGCATCCACCCCTTCCTCCAGTGGACGTGTTCCGCCGGGATGTTGGAGATGTGGCCACAGTCGGTTTGTGCGAGAGAGTGTGAAGAGAGCAACCCCAGCCAGCAACCGTGTAGGCTGGCCCATCCTGACTATGTATATAGTGGAGCGGTTTCCTTTTGTCTCCATATGAACCTATCATATTGCGTACGTGCCACTGAAGAAAAAAACTTTATTTATAAATGACGCAGCACCTACTACTCGTTCTCCTATAACCTTGCGCTTGGCATCTCCAAAATATTAACCTTGTGATTGGCTCTTCGCCTCTTCGGGGAGTCGAGAAATAATGGTAGTTCAGTATATATCGTTCTGGCTATATGAGACCGAATGAATTGCTGCACGTCCACCACGTGGGCGAGGGTCGAGGGGCGAGGGAGAGTGCTACATACAGAGCAAAATGAGTGAATCTACACTCTAAAATACGTCTATATACATCAGTGTTTGGAGTATGTACTAGTAGTTCATATTGAAATCTACTAAAGGACATATATATTCCACACAATATGATATAATCTCTATAACCAAGGTATTAGTAGGGACGAGGAGTAAATAGTAAATTTTTCTCCTCGTCCTGCGGGCCACCGCGCGCATGGGCGAGGGAGCGGGCATAAGGCGGAGCAAGCTTCACCTCATCCTGCGAGCCACCGCGCCCATGGGCGGGGGAGACGGCGTACTAAGCAAGCTTCTCCTCGCTCTGCGAGTTGACGGGACACATCAAAATTACTCCAGTGTATAGAGCCTTGCCTCTTTTTTTAATTTAACATAACGCATCAAGTCACAGTTTGTTTGTTCACCCGTGGTAGACGATCCTCCCTCCACCAAGTGGACAACTAGTACATGTGCCAAATTACCATGTGGGCTGCCTTTTTTGTACAGAAATGAGCTCCACCGTGTACCCGCGCGGGTGTGGTTGGGAAAGAGACGGGAGTATGTGCGCCGTGCATGCACCTCTTCTCTTCGTGCACGTCGCCCACCTACGTGGGTGTGTGTGAGAGATACAAACCGCGTTCGTGAGTGTTTTTTGTTTTGGGGTGGGGGTGGGGTGGGGGTTGATTTCGTGAATTATTTGTGGGAATACGTGTCGATGACATCTCAAACAAAATTTTGCATGCAATGTGTGTGAAATGGAGGCCTATCCATATCATATATAGAGGGTCAGGCTGGGGCGTCCTTCCGCGTCGAAGACCTTGAAGAACATCAAGGAGGCGCCATCGTATTCCAGATGAATCACGAGGGCGCCCCCCTTTCGACAGACCCTGGCGATCTCGCCCCAGCCTCGGGTCATGAAGACCTTGCCAGGAGAGACAACCTCGACCTCCGCTCCAGTCGCAGGGGTGCTGTAGTCGGTGTGCTGCAGCCAGAGCTCGAGAGGCCCCCTTGGTGGCATCTCGAAGGCGAAGGAAGCGGGAAGGCGGATCCAAGAGCTTGGAGGCATGGCGGCGTGAAGCACGAGCTCGTGAGAAGAGTCTGCGGCATGGACTCCAGGGGCGACGACGCGCGTCGCCATGATCCGTCGGTGTCGCCGGCGCCGCGGGCGGCGTCGCTCGGTGCCTTCTTCCCCAGGACCCTCGTCCTGGGCGTACAATGGCAATGGATACTCGAGAGGAGGCCGCTCGTACCAAGGCCTTGATGTGTCCTGCCGAGCGCCCTCGTGGTGGCAACAGGGGACTAGCCGCTTCTTCAGTGGGAGTGGGACGGGCCCCTCTGGGGGGCGGGGCTTCCCCTTCTCTTCGGCTGAGAACCGGCGGATTGGCGCCATTGTCGTCGAGATGGAGGAGGAGCGAAGAAGAAGAGGCAGAGCAAGGAGAGATAAGCTAGAAGGGCTCACGCCGCTCCGTACTTATAGCCGGAGGAGGCCAACCGTCGGCCTCCATGATCGCAGGTAATCATGACTCATTTTGCATGCAGGGACCTGTCAGTCGGGCAGTTGCCGAGGCTTCATGGGGAAGCGGAGACGCCCACGTCCAATCAACCACCATGCGGCGCCCAAGGCCGCAGGTTGTTGGGGCCGACGGCGCTTCGCACTTGCCCCTTCGCTTCTCTGCTAAGCCAAGTCCGAGCACGCCTTGGGCCTGGGGGATACTGTCGGCGTTCTGGGAACATGGGTCCCCAAACTTGCCTGCCTGCGGCCTGCGGCGTGGGTTGAGTGGTGGCCCAGTGCGGCTCATCTTCATCAACCCAAGCTCAAATACCTCGTGAGGGGCTAAGCCTCGCGGGGCGGAAGACAGGAAGCTTCCTCAGGAGCAGCCTCACCAGGCGGGCTCGCAAGGAGGCGTAGAGATCAAGGCGGGTGTCGGTGTCAAAACCGGCAGATCTCGGGTAGGGGGTCCCGATCTGTGCATCTTAGGCTGATGGTAACAGGAAGCAAGGGACACAATGTTTACCCAGGTTCGGGCCCTCTCGATGGAGGTAAAACCCTACTCCCTGCTTGATTACTATTGAATATATGTGGAATACAAGAGTAGATCTACCACGAGATCGTAGAGGCTAAACCCTAAGAGCTAGCCTATGATGGTATGATTGTAATTGTGATCGGCCTTCTAAGGACCATCCTCTCCGGTTTATATAGACACCGGAGAGCTAGGGTTTACATGGAGTCGGTTACAAGGAAGGAAACATAATATCCGGATTGCTAAGATTGTCTTCCACGCAAAGGAGAGTCCCATCCGGACACGAGTCGAAGTCTTGAGTCTTGTATCTTGACGCTTCTATAGTCCAGACGATGTATATAGTCCAGCTGTCCGGATACCCCCTTATCCAGGACTCCCTCAGTAGCCCCTGAACCAGGCTTCAATGACGATGAGTCCGGCACGCAGTCTTGTCTTCGGCATTGCAAGGCGGGTTCCTCCTCCGAATACTCCAAGGTGATTATCGAACACGTAGGTCGTGTCTAGATCTGCAAGATGATCTTCACATACCCTTGGCATAGATCCATTCTGCTGGCAATCTTCGTATGTCGTGCCCTCGCATCGTGACCTGGTCCAACATGAACCAGCGTTTCCCGCTCCACCTCGAGTCGTGTTGCGAGGCAGTTTTATCGGCACGTCCTGTCAAAGCAGAGATCGTGTCCCTCTTAATACGGGATCTTTCATCAATATGGACATATGTGACCCCACGGCGACTGTTGGTATAATTCCATGTTTTTTAGTTAAGTCTCAAGCGGCCACACTGAAGACCCTTGGTATTCATCCCTTTTATAAAGGGGTCGAGGCCTACGCCTCATCTTCACCTCTCCTGCTCCTTCTCACACCTCAAGCTCCATCGCCCAAAAACCTAAGCTCCAACCTCCCAGATCCTCAAGTATGTCCGGATCTGATGCAGGTGGCCAGTGGGTGGCCTCCTCGATTCAGGAGGAGGATATTGTGAAGCTTAGGGAGGTCGGATACCTGACTGCTGATATCTAGCACAGGCTTCCTGCTCCGGGGCAAGTCATCCCCACGCCGGAGCCCAATGAGAGCGTCGTGTTTACTCCTCAGTTCCTCCGAGGCCTAGGCCTTACCCTCGACCCCTTTGTGAGGGGGCTTATGTTCTACTATGGCTTGGATTTCCATGATCTGGCTCCAGACGCCATCCTCCATATCTCGTCTTTCATTATCGGGTGTGTGGTTTTCTCTACGTCAACCCCCACTTCGTCTTATGGCTAAAGACCTTCAACATGAAGCCGAAGATGATCGAAGGGCGACATGCGGAGTGCGGAGGCGCCATAATAAGCAGGAACGTTGATGCCCCATGGCCAGACGGTTCTTTTCCGGAAGTGTTCGACGTATGGCAACGGAGATGGTTCTATGTCACTGCTCCCAGAGGCACAAAGTGGGTAGCTGCCCCCGAGTTCCGCTCGGGCCCTCCGTCACAGTTAGCGTCTTGGACCGACGAAGGACGGAATTATGGGCCTGCTGGCGATGTGCCAGAACTGTAGAACCGTATCCGGGAGCTTATTGAGAGGGACATAAATCTTGTTAGCATAATGCAGGTGATGATAGTCCGGCGGATGTTGCCGTGCAAACGTCGATCTCTTCAGATGTGGGAGTTTAATCCGGAGGGTCCGCGGACTATTAAACACTTCTTCGGCCTGAAGCTCGAAGGAATGTGTAAATTATTCTTCGAACCACAAGTAAAGTGTTCGGACACCACCGAGGATGCAGGCCTAAGCTGCAATCGCCTAGATGCCCAAGTAAGTAACCTTAAAGCCGGACACTTCATTTATATTTATCATGATTATTATTCTAACACTCCCTCCACGGCCAGGAATGGCTTGACAAGGCGAAGAGAATAAGGTGTCCGGCACCACTTTCTGAAGGCCCGCGTGGTCCCACCATAGCAAAGATGCTGGACCGGGCGCTCAGCAAAATCCCTTCAAAGAAGGACGAAGGAAAGGGCAGTGAAACCAAACTTCACGCACTATGCATCCAGACCGGGAAGATCACCAACCCTCCTATGGAGGATAGTCGGGAAGGGAAAGCCAAAGCTTCCTCCCCACGCGGGAAGAAGAGGGCCGCCTCCAAATATTTGGAGGCGGAGACGCCCAAGCAAGGGAAGAGAACATCACCAAGGGGCTTTGCCGCGACGGGCACCCTCACCATGCCACGCCCACCAACGGGCCAGCCCTCCAACGAGCCGTAAGTCATTCTTTAATTTGAAGGTGAGATGTTACTCCGAGATCCATAACCAGGACTTCATTTTTTTGTAGTCCGGCGAGCAGCTCTTCTCAACAGAGTTCTTCTTCGGGGGACCTTCGCCCGGAGATGATGGAGAGTGAAACCCCACCCAACTCTCCGCCTCATGAGGCGGGCAACACGGAGGTGTTGTCACGGAGGAGTCCGGACATGCAGAAGCCGGAGGCTAGTATGTCAGCCGCCCTGAGCCCGGAGCGTTTGGCTCCCACGAGGGGTGATGAGAAGGGTCCGACGCAGTTCAGTGTCCAGCCGAACGTACTGACGGGCCATCTGGAGCGAGCCGCGCTCTCGGAGGAGCACCGCTCTTTGATGAGCACGGTGCTCACAAAGATTTCATCCGCTACTAGCAGTTTGAATGAGGCATTTACAAGCCTGCTCAAAGGCTTTGAGGTATGCAGTGAAAAAAATGCACAACTTTTAGGTTATGAAGCACGCACTGGGTGTGCTCCCTATAGATAGTAGCCCCTGAGACTCTGTTTTCCCGCCATAGGCGGCAAATGGGGGATCATATACTAATGGATGTGCCGTACATGTGCGCAGGTATGCAAGGATCCGGCAGCCGACCAGTTTGTTGAAGTTGCCGAGCTAAGGAGGCAAATCGGATCCATCTATGCCGATATCACGCTGGTGAATAAACGGCTTGAGGAGTCCCAGGGTATGTGCTTGGTTTTTATTATAATGTTGAGGAAACTGCCAAAGCAGCGTAATATTAATGTAATATGTGTGCACTGCAGATGGTGCTCCTGCCGTGGAGGCCCTGAGGGCGGAACTTGCTCAAGCCAAGGAACAAGCTCGGGCTAGCAATGCGGCTGCCCTAAAGGCGGTCGAAGAGTTGAGAGTCGAACAAGCTGCTCATCGCCGAAGCAAGGAAAAGATAGCTGAAATGGCTGAAGAGTTAAAAAATGCTGTCGGCCGGTACACACTCCTTGAAAAGGAGAATAAGGCTAGTTTGGCCGAGCTGGACAAGGCACGTAATCCCGCCAAGGAGATGCGGACCGAGATCCGGAGTTTGCGGGAGGAGCTCCAACAAGCTGACAGAATCGTGGCTGGGGGCTCGTATTTACTGTGGACGAAGTTCTTGGATCCGAAGTATTCTCCCCTGGCGGGTCGCATGAGTCCTGCGGACACATATGTGGATTTGGCGAATAGCACAGCTGACGTTGTCAAGTTCTTCGAGGGTCAAGGCGATGAAGAAGCGGAGAAGCTTTTCTGATCGCAGTTTAATGCTCCCACTCGCCCGCTGCCACTGAATGAGAAGGTGGCTGCTATGGCGGAGCTCCACAGGCTGTCCAGACTTGCAATGAGGTCTGTGATAGACCATCTTTGGCTGAAGGGGCCTAAGCCGGACAACTACTTTGGTTTGGTGCAACAATTCCTTGGAGCCGTGTCCTAGATTGACGCCCTGAGAAGGTCGGCGTGCATAGAGGGTGTGCTGATGGCCCTAGCCCGCGTTAAAGCCTACTGGACGGATATGGAGGCCACTGTAATAGCGAGCCAGAATCCGGCGAGAGACCAACATCCGGCCGAGCACTACTTGGCGCAAGTCACAGAAGGCACCCGCCTGATAGAGGTGCAGTGCTCGAAGAGTGTTTTAATCGAGTGATAAGTCGAATTATTGTAGAAAACAATGTTTAGTTTAATTATGAGGCTATTTTTATACTTTTTCCCGGAAGTATGATTGTCCTCCCTTTGCAGCTATTCTTATATGTATAAGTAGTCTGAAAGATAGTAGTCGTTGGCTTCAGCCCCCTCGCAAACAATGCGGGGGTGTTGGCGAAAAATATATGCATAATCACACTTGATCCAACGTCTTGGTCCATTAAGGAGGTGATCGCACGCCGAACTAGGCAACCGGACTATATAGCTGTAACACTGTCGCTTAGCCATGGGAGTCTAATTGTGGGGCTACTATGTAGCCCCTGGTACCTCTACGTGCATCCGAATACGGGCGCGTGTGTACATGGCCGAAAATCGGCCCTTCGTTAAGGCGGAGGAATCTTTAGGGATTCCGATGAGTCTTCGAGTGGTTGAACAATCTCTCGCTGTATCATGATGGTCAGTTTTCAGCTTTCTCTACTGAGGCGCTCATCCGGAATAACCAGGGCACAATCGTAGTAGTTCTCCTTTGGCCTGCCTTAGCCGGATGATAGCGGAACGTAAGGCGGCAAACCCAGGAGCCAGGCAAACCCAACATTTTGACCAAAGACATGATTCGGAGCTGATGCATATACGGCCAAACTCGTGACGCCGAACACTCCCGAGGGTATTCGGTCTTTTGTAAAAGAGGATTGGCTGAAAAGAGCCTATTTGAAGCCCTTTATTTTTAGGTACGTGCATTTTAGTCTGTCATGGCCAAATGCCAAAAACGGCAGTATCCTTTGTGGGTAGAGAACCCATGGGATGGTTAAACAACAAGAGGAAGCAGAAAAGGTTTACACAGGGGCTTAATCTAAAAAGAAACATGTTGCACGGGGCCCTGCTGCATGTCTGCGCCTTTGTCTCCGTTGTGCCGTATCCTAGAAGGGTATCGCGTGAACGTTGTCTGTAAAAAAACTCACAAGAGGTTGCAACGTAAGTATGCGATTAATAATAAGAGTGTAAACTATTGGCCTGCCAATAAGGTCGAGCCAAGCGTGGGGCTGTATTAAGTATAAAAAGCCCCTGGTTTCCCTTACGGGATTATATATACAATGCCATGTTTGAATTTATCTGGGCTACCGGACTCGTCTAACCGCGTCTGTGGTCATAATGACCAATCATGTTTTCTAAAACTGGAGGCCGCTCATAGTCCGGCCGCCAGGGCCGTCGCGTATTCCTCTGTGCGTGAATGGCGCTTTATGATTCCGCTAACGGTGATGACACCACGGGGACTAGGCATCTTGAGTGTAAGGTGGCCATAGTGCGGCAATGCGTTGAAGCGGGCGAAGGCCATTCTTCCTAGCAATGCGTGATAGCTGCTTTGGAAGGGTGCGATAGTGAAGAGCATCTCTTCGCTTCTAGAGTTACCTGGGGAGCCGAATGTTACTTCCAGCACGACGGAGCCCCTGGCGCAGGCTGCAATGCCTGGTATCACCCCTTCAAAGGTGGTGTTGCTTTGTTTAATTCTGGATGGGTCTATCCCCATTCTGCGGACAGTATCCTCGTATATTAAATTGAGGCCACTTCCGCTGTCCATGAGGATACGGGTGAGACGGTATCCGTCGATTAGTGGGTCAAGCACCAAGGCCTGTGATCCTCTGCGCCGAATACTAGTTCGGCCGTCCATGTGATCAAAAGTGATCGGACGAGACATCCAGTAGTGAGACGTGGGTACAACGGGCTCTGCATCGTGTGCTTCTATGGGCGCGCATTTATGACTTCTCATGGATGTGCAAGTCATGTGGATCATGTTTATTGTTTTAACCTCTGGCGTGAATTTTTTCTGTACCCCAGTGTTCAGCTGGTCAGGTTCGTCCTCGTCTTCGCTTGGTATGTCCCTCCCCTTGTGTTCGGCATTTAATTTGCCGGCCTGCTTGAAAACCCAACACTCTCTATGGGTGTGGTTCGCAGGTTTCTCCGGGGTGCCATGAATTTGGCATAGTCTGTCCAGGACCCTGTTCAGACCAGACGGTCCATCTTTACTGCCTTTGAATGGCTTCTTTTGCTGATCAGGTCGGGAGCCCCTGAATCCGGCATTGATCGTCGTGTTGTCCGGGCTCTCTTCCTTGTTTTGGCATTTGTTTTTATTATGCCGTGGCTTCCCATTGCCATCCCTTAGTTCGGATGTGCTAGGGTCGCTTGTGCCTTTACGGGCCAGCCAGCTATCCTCACCCGCGCAAAAGCAGGTAATGAGGCTCGTTAAGGCTGCCATTGTCCTTGGCTTTTCTTGGCCGAGGTGTCGGGCGAGCCATTTGTCACGGATGCTATGTTTGAAAGCCGCTAAGGCTTCAGTGTCCGGATAGTCGACAATTTGATTCTTCTTAGTGAGGAATCTGTTCCAAAGCTTGCGGGCGGACTCTCCGGGCTGTTGGATTATATGACTTAGATCGTCTGCATCCGGAGGCCGGACATATGTCCCTTGAAAATTGGCCCTGAAAGCGTCTTCGAGTTCCTCCCAACTCCCAATTGAGTTTTCGGGGAGGCTTTTCAACCAGTGTCGAGCTGGTCCTTTCAACTTGAGGGGAAGGTATTTAATGGCGTGGAGGTCATCCCCACGAGCCTTGTGAATATGCTGGATAAAATCCTCGATCCAGACCCCTGGGTCCGTCGTGCCGTCATATGCTTCTATGTTCACAGGTTTGAAGCCTTGTGGGAATTCGTGGTCCAGTACTTCTTCGGTGAAGCACAGGGGGTGAGCAGCCCCTCTGTATCTGGACGCATTGTGGCATGTAGTCGGCTGTTGTTGTGTCCGGGGTTGATTCTGAACTGGTATCTGGCTTTTATGAGCGTTTGGGTGACCATAGTCCTGTGCTGGGGTGTGTCTTCTAGATCCATATATGGACCTGGCTACATTGGTCTTTTTATCCAGATGCTCGCCTGGATCGTGCGCAGTGTCCGCGGCCGCTCTGTTATGCTTGTGAGGCGGTGCATCTGGTTTCTTGGTCGAATTTTCTTCTCGTGGAACGGTCGCGTCATCGAATTCTGGCAGTAGCTTGCATTTTGGATAGCTTTTCATATGGTGGTCATCACCATATCTTTCTTCGGTGTCTAGCACCTTATTCCATCTGCGACTTAGCTTTTCTTATGCGGCCTTGAGTCGTTGCTTCTGCTTTTCTAGACTTCTTGCGGTGGCCATAAGCTTTCTGTGGAGGTTGTCTCGTTCCACTTGTTCGTCCGGGATGATGAATGCATCGTCATCCGGACTATCTTCCTGTTCTGGGGCGGCATTAAGAGCTCGTCCCTCCGGATCGTTGTGATCGGGTATTTGCTCCGAACTTGATTTGGCGTGACTTGGCTCGTCCTGCTCCATCGCTGGGTCCATGTGGTCATTATTGCTTTCAGAGTTTGCGGGTATATCAACCCTTCTTGCGCTCTTGTCGCTATTTTTGCCATTGCTGGACTTTGAGCGGCGTCTGCGCTGCTTCTTTGTCTTTTGCCCGGGTGTTTTATAGTCCGGGCTGCCATCCTTATTGGGTATATCTACCATGTATATGCCGTGTGACAAGGTAGTAGTCCCGTGCTCCAGGGATTCTGGAGCCTCTCCTGCATCGTCGTCCATACCGTCGATGTCTTCGGAGTCGAGCACGTCGGCTAATTCTTCGATCGTGGCAATGAAGTGGGTGGTGGGTGGGCGCCGAATTCCTTTGTCACCTGCTTCCCACTCGGGCTGGACATAGTTCGGCCCAGAGCCTCCTGACAAAGAGAGAGACTTCAATGAGTTCAGCATGTCGCCAAAGGGTGGGTGCTGAAAGATGTCCGCAGCGGTAAATTCCATTACCGGAGCCCAACCTGGCCCGGCTGGCTCGAGAGTGAGCGGACCAAGACCAACGGACGGATATGGGTCCAGGGGTCCGTGGTTACAGGCCTCCACAGAGGTGGTACCCGTGTTCGGCTCCACCGATGATAAGTGTGCGGCTTGTGGAGCGGGGTCCAGCCCTCCATCCACGGGCACCGCAACCTGTTCTGGATTTACATCCAAGGCTGCTTCGGGGATAATGTCCCGGACAATGTCCGACAGCAGGTCTAGGCCGTGCTCGTCGTGGCTGTCCGGCACTCCTAGCGTAGGCTCGAATCCGTCGAAGATCAAGTCTCCGCGGATATCTGCCGTGTAGTTCAAGTTTCCGAACCTGATCTGGTGGCCAGGGGCGAAGCTGTCGATCTGCTCCAACTGGCCAAACGAATTAGCCCGCAGTGCGAAGCCGCCGAACACAAAGATCTGTCCGGGGAGAAAAGTCTCACCCTGGACCGTATTGTTGACAATTGAATACGCCATCAAGCCTCGAAGCAACGACACAGAGGAACTCTTAATGAAAGCACCAATGTCGGTGTCAAAACCGACGGATCTCGGGTAGGGGGTCCCGATCTGTGCGTCTTAGGCTGATGGTAACAGGAAGCAAGGGACACAATGTTTACCCAGGTTTGGGCCCTCTCGATGGAGGTAAAACCCTACTTCCTGCTTGATTAATATTGAAGATATGTGGAATACAAGAGTAGATCTACCACGAGATCATAGAGGCTAAACCCTAAGAGCTAGCCTATGATGGTATGATTGTAATTGTGATCGGCCTTCTAAGGACCATCCTCTCTAGTTTATATAGACACCGGAGAGCTAGGGTTTACACGGAGTCGGTTATAAGGAAGGAAACATAATATCCGGATTGCTAAGCTTGTCTTCCACGCAAAGGAGAGTCCCATCCGGACACGAGCCGAAGTCTTGAGTCTTGTAACTTGACGCTTCTATAGTCCGGACAATGTATATAGTCTGGCTGTCCGGATACTCCCTTATCCAGGACTCCCTCAGCGGGGGTACCTCGTGAGTTGCTCATGACGCAAGCCGTGACGATCGAGACCAGGCGGGCGCCAGGCGGGCACCGGCCTGCGCAGTGTCCTTGTTTCCTCTTTGGCGCAAAGGGAGCAAGCATAGGCCAAGGCATCAAGCAAAGGTTACCGCTTCGGTGCAACAAGACCAAGGCCAGCAGAGCGGCAGGATGGAGGTCACCGTGGAGCCCAAGACGGCGTCATCGTCAGAGTCTTTGGCAGTCGAAGACCAACTTTAGTCAGGATAAGTGTACTAGATGTTCCCCTTGAAAATGGCCGTTGTTGGCGCCCTTCCCGCTCAATATTTGGGAAGAGGGCCAAGGGCCTCTATATATAGGTCTAGGCACCACAGTAGAGGGCAGGTTGGATCGAATCCTTCCCAAGCAGAGTCACACCACACATCCACAAGAACATCCTTCGCGAGGCTGTTCTTCCTTTGTACTATTCATCATCAGCCCCTGAGGCAATCCACACACCACACACTGGAGTAGGGTATTACACCACAATGGTGGCCTGAACCAGTATAAACTCCGTGTCCCTTGTGTTGTTCATCTTGCTAGCCTAGATTCTTAGCGAGGATTTGGAAGTGGGTCGGTGGGGGAGAGATCTTCACGCGCACCCCAGAGTTCAAACCTTAAGGGTTTGCCAGAACCCAACATCCGACAATAACCATGGGCTAGTATTTACTGTAGTGACACTGGGCCTCCTACGGGTCGTAGAGACAGTGGGCCTTTTACGTTCCATAGAAACAATGGGCCTTCTGTGGGCCATAGAAACAATGGGCCTTCTATGGGCCGTATCATCAATGGGCCTTATACGGGCCGTATGATCGATTGGCTAAACATGGGCCAAACAGACCGCATTATGGCCATAAATGGGCTAGAGTTGGAATCGTCCGTTCATGGGCCGACCATAACGGGCCATCGTTAATAGGCCAAATTTGATGACGCTATGAAAACGGCCCAACGTATTAACAGACCACAAACGGGCCAACTGTAACCACGGGCTGAATTTGGCCCACAAGCATAAAATGACAGTAACGGGCCGTAAGTAAACGAATGCTGGAAATGAGCCCAAGAATAAATGGGCTCTGAGAAGGCTGAAAGATAAATGGGCTGGAAATGGCCCAATCGAATAACGGGTCGTTAATGGGTATAAGGTGATACACTGTTCATTACGGGCCAGTTTCACAACGGGCCGTTAATGGGTGTAAAGTGATACACTGTTCATTATGGGCCAGTTTCACCATGGGTCGTTAATAGGCCAAGAGTTACAAAGGGCCTCATATAGGCCGAAAGACGTCATGGGCCATACATGGGCTAGAAGTGAAAACGGGCTAGAATCATATTGGATGGCCTAGTTGACACTATTGGGCCTAATTAGGATAGGGCGAAACGGGCCTTGGGTTAGCGGGCTGTAAATGGGCTATATGCGAACAGGCCGTTAACTGGCTTTCCATGGGCCCGCCTTTTTCACAAGAATGGGCCTCTGTTGGGCCGTGCCACTTGTCGAAGTATCATAGGCGCCTTCTGTCCAATGAGTGGATGACATCTGTCCCAACGATGAGCCGACACGTGTTTCCTCCAGCCAATGATGATTTTACACGTGGAAAATCCCCATTGGTCGGGGCTGTTAACGGGTTATCGGATCCAAAACCCGACCCGATAGCTTAACGGCGTTCCTTTACGGTGGATGCCACGTGTCGGTCACCCTTGACGAAAGCACTTCTGTGACGCGTGATTTATCGTCATGGAAGTGGACACTTCCGTGATGATAATTTTGGTAATGTCGTGGAACACTTCTACGACAGCACAGGTATGACTATCTTGATTCTGTCATAAAATCGTCATGGATGTACATGCATGACAAAAAACACGACCTACTATGACAAACACGTATCATCACGGAAGTGTATTTTTTGTAGTGTCAATCACTAACATCCCAAGAGCTTTTGGAGAATCATACGACACCGACTGCCCATACTTATTCCCACGTGGTGGTTAGTGCAAAAAGGCCAATGGCCTACTCGAATCACATATCCAAACCATTAGTGTCTTGGGAACACGCGGAGACGGTCTATGTGTCCCATCGCCCTGTCTCACAGACTTACGGCAAGGGCTAAGAATGCCTGGCCGTGTCGTGTAGTTATCTCGCGGGTACCCTCCAGGTCAACCCGACTCCACATCACTCGTGGGTACCCTCACAGTTAATGATACATCTCCAACATATCCATAATTTTTTATTGTTCCATGCTACTATATTATCTATTTTGGATGTTTTATATGCATTAATATGCTATTTCATATTATTTTTTGGAATAACCTATTAACCTAGAGCCCAGTGCCAGTTCCTGTTTTTCCCCTGTTTTTGAGCTTTGCAGAAAAGGAATACCAATCAGAGTCCAAACGGAATGAAACCTTCGTGATGATTTTTCTTGGACCAAAAGACAACCAGGAGACTTGGAGATGAATTCGGAGGATCCACGAGGCGGCCACAAGGACGAAGGGCACACCCAGGGGCATAGGGCGCGCCCCCACCCTTGTGGGCCCCTCGTGCACCTCCTGGCCTAATTCTTTTGCCTATATATTCCCACATATCCCCAAACCAATATGGGCATCCACAAAAACACTTTTCCACTGCCGCAACCTTCTGTACCCTTGAGATCCCATCTAGGGGCCTTTTTCGGCGTCCTGCCGGAGGAGGATTCAATCATGGAGGGCTTCTACATCAACTCTATTGCCGTTCTGATGAACCGTGAGCAGTTTACCACATACCTACAGGTCCATAGCTAGTAGCTAGATGACTTCTTCTCTCTCTTTGATTCTCAATATGATGGTCTCCTCGATGTTCTTAGAGATCTATTCGATGTAATACTTTTTTGCGGTGTGTTTGCCGAGATCCGATGAATTGTGGATTTATGATCAGCTTATCTATGAATATTATTTGAATCTTTTCGGAATTCTTGTATGCATGATTTGATATCTTTGTAATTCTCTTCGAACTATTGGTTTGGTTAGGCCAACTAGAATGGTTTTTCTTGCAATGGGTGAAGTGCTTAGCTTTGGGTTCAATCTTGCGGTGTCCTTTCCCAGTGATAGTAGGGGCAGCAAGGCACGTATTGTATTGTTGCCATCAAGGATAAAAAGATGGGGTTTTCATCATATTCCTAGAGTTAGTTCCTCTACATCATGTCATCTTACTTAATGCGTTACTCTATTCTTTATGAACTTAATACTCTAGATGCATGCTGGATAGCGGTCGATGTGTGGAGTAATAGTAGTAGATGAATAATCATTTCGGTCTACTTGACACGGACGTGATGCCCATATTCATGATCATTGCCTTAGATATTGTCATAACTTTGCGCTTTTCTATCAATTGCCCGGAAGTAATTTGTTCACCCACCATATTATTTGTTATCTTGAGAGAAGCCTCTACTGAAACCTATGGCCCCAGGGTCTATTTTCCATCATATAAGTTTCCAATCTACAATCTTAGTTTCCAACCTACTATTTTGCAATCTTTTACTTCTCGATCTATAAACCAAAAATACCAAAAATATTTACTTTATCGTTTATCTATCTCTATAAGATCTCACTTTTGCAAGTAACCGTGAAGGGATTGACAACCCCTTTATCACATTGGGTGTAAGTTTATTTGATTGTTTGTGTGGGTATTCGTTTATTTGTGCGTTATCTCCTACTGGATTGATACCATGGTTCTCAAACTAAGGGAAATACTTATCTCTACTTTGCTGCATCACCCTTTCCTCTTCAAGGGAAAAACCAATGCAAGCTCAAGAAGTAGCAGTTAACCCGACTGACAAGAGACTATCGGGAACTCAGGTCCACCTCTACCTGGGTGGTACCGCCTGTCCCTCCAGTTCTGCAGAAACAGTAACTCTCACGGGTACCCATCGGGGCAGACCCGTCTTTAACATTGTTCTGGGTAAAGTCAAAGTAATCGTGTGTCCATAACACCAAGGGGGAATCCAAGGGATCACTGTTGATGGATTCCACTTGATGTAACCGTCAAGGTGAACTTGGAGGAATCACCCTCGAGGGTTCACACTTGAGGTGTTGCACGACAGAGTCGTTATTGGGAGTGGTGAAGGAGGAATCACCCTCCATAGACCACGACCAACTAGCTACACTATAGAGATCTCTTCAGAAGTGCTATACGAGGTATCACCCTCGACACTCGATAGTAGCTCTGCACGGTCATACAACTAAGGGGTGTGAGGAGATCCGTCGGGCTATGGACGCCGATCACGTTGATCGAGTCATCTGGTAATCCCGAAGGGGCAACAGGGACAAGGTGAGGGGTCACTGATGGATCACTAGCCAACCTATACTAAGCACATAGGATAAACACGCAGGTAGCAATAGCAGGTTACAAGATCAGGCTATGCATCAGAATAGGAGCATTCAGCAGGAAAATCTAATGCAAGCATGAGAGAGAAAGAATGGGCGATATAGGAACAATCAAGGGGGGTTTTTCTTGCCTGGAAGCTCTGCTACAAGTGGCTGGACGTAAGAGGTGTAGTTGTACTCTAGAGCAGTGTCAGTCTCGGGGTCTATCGAGAGAAGAGGGGGAAGAAACAATAAATATAAAGCAATCAAATGCAGCATGATACATGACATGGCAATATGCAGTGCTAGGGGTGACCTAACACAGTGTTACATGTTATAGACAAAGTGAGAAAATATCTGGGAATATTTTCCTGGCTTCAGGCAATTATTGGACAAACGAACCGGACATGACGGTTCCATGTTTGCAGTGTTAGAGACATGTGATTGGTATGTGGATGGCGTATTGGGATTCGTCACATTTTTCTGATCAACTTTCATATATAAATTATTTTAAGCTGCGTTATAGATTAATTTATATGATTTTTCAAAGTTTTAACATTTTCTGAAATTATTATTAATTATTAAATTAGAAATAAAACGGTGTCGGTTTTATATCCGGCATATCTCATAGTAGGGGTCCTAATCTAAGCGTCTTGGAGCGATGGTAACATGGAAACGGGGTTTTACCCAGCTTCGGGCTCTCATGAAGAGATAATACCCTACATGTTGCTTTTGATTGTATTTGTATGGGGTGTAGTATAGAGTACATGTATCTACCACGAGATTGTGGTAATGAATATTAGCTGATCTATTGTCTAGCCTGGCTTCAATTTATATAAAACACCGGGGGCCTAGGGTTTTAGGATAGTCCTCGGCTTGTGCGCCAAGTCTTGTGGAAACCTCCTTGTATGCGGCATGGGCTGCCCGAAGTGGCCCATGAGTGAACCACCATGGGGGTCCTCGGCCCGATCCACCTGATCGAGGGACGACATGGTGAGTACCCCGTAGTCCAAGACATCGTCAGTAGCCCCCTGAACCGGTCTTCAAGTTGGGGACACTCCTCGATTCTTACGAAATGTTCTTCATCTTCAGTCGTCGGTCTTGAAAACGGGTTCAACAAATCTTCTCATCTTCAATCTTGAGGATCACTGAAGTGAATTCGAAGAGTTTACACGTCGAGTATCCGAGGAGCCCCTTTAAGTTATCGGCCTTTATGAATGCTTTGTTATTTTTATGCCACACCTTGGGTTTGAAGTTGTTCCCATGCGGCGGTGTCCTCTTGCATCCGAGCTCCAGCGCCGGACTGCTCTTGAGGTATCTTTTGCAGCCGAGCACCAACACTGGACTTTATCCGAGCTCCAACATTGGACTGTATCTGAGCACCAATGCCGGACTATATCCAGGTGTCATAGATCACCTTAGTTTGAAAATCTTTGAAGGAGGTTAAACCGAGCTTAATGCCGGAGATGCCCTCTATGGAGCCAGCCACTTGCAACCGAGCTTTATGCCGGACTGCTTCCAAGCTATCTTTTGCAGCCGAGAACCAACATCGAACTGTATCCAAGCATCACCCCGGCCATGGGCTGATTTTTATGAATTTAATTCTAGTTTGAGCAATGTATTCTCTGCCAAGATATATAGCCAGTAGCCCTCAAGGTGTGCGTCAGCCAAAAATCCGAGATGCACATTAGAGGAAATAGTGATCGGTGGACGGTCCCTTGAGAAAGGGTTTTGAAAAGTCACCATAATATATTAGCTTGATGCCGTGTAGGTCCCAGATGGTGCCCATTGTTGTCTGAAGACGCGTTTGCCCATAGTTCGGTTAAGCCGAACACTGAGCCCTTTGAATTTTCTGCATTTGAATAGGCAATGTAGTAGCCCCCGAGACACTAGTCGGGTGGCAACACCAGATCAGGGGATCGTTGTGCCCGTTTAATATTAGTAAATGATAAGCTCGAAGCCCAGTAGCCCCTGAGCCTTAATGTGGGCACGGGTGGCCGAATTAAGGATCGATATCCAGAGTAAAATCACAAAGTATGTGTAATGATTCTATGTATCCAAGTACTCTACATCATTAATGCTCGGATCCGCATTTTACAAAACTTTGTTGACCGACCATCGGCTTCAACCTCCTCGGCCAGCAGCCAAGGAGTGTTTGTCCTACTTTATAAAGCCTTTATGAGGGCAAAGATTTACGGCAAACAAGGCAATCCAGCCATACGGTTTTATAAACAAAGGTACGTGGAGAGATATGTTATATTACTTTTTAACGTAAGAAACATCTTCCAAAGAAAATAGTCCCGCTATCGGTTCCTTTCTTTGGGTTGTCATGCTAAGCATGATCATGAAACCTCAGCTCCGATCAATGTGGGAGAAAAATATTGAAGATTTAGTTTGGGAAAAGTTCCCGAACTATGTGGTCTTTAAAGAACCTAAATTTTCACTTCCGTCATTGCCGACCAATTATATCCTTTAAGATCGCTAGCTTTCGGCTTCACCCAGTCTGAGGTACTAACTCAGATGACCCGGTAGTAACAATCACAGAGGTGCTCCCTTTACCGTCTAGCCAAACAATAGGGAAAGTAGGGGTAAGCACAGGAGCCAGGCAACCCAGCTTGGCCAAAATCTTAAGTAAAATTGATGCATATTTATGGCTTTATAACGATGATTACGGAAGGCAGCCCTCGTATATTAAATACAAACGCTGATGATATGTTTATTTTCACTCTGTTGCGACCGTTTATCAGTTGAAAGTGGCCCATCGTTGGCTTCCACCCCCTTGTAGATGCTACGCAGGGTGTTTCCGCAATAACAAACAACCCTTAGCCGACGTCTCGGTGCCCGAAGGCGGTTGTGTTAGCAAAAACGAGGCAATCAGATATGCGGGCTTTATAACTTTCACTAAGTCATAGGAGCTTTAAAGTTGGGAGGCCAGCTACTAGCCCCTGGTTAGTGTTCAGCGACAGCCAAGTTCAAGCCGTAAACACTTCGGCCAATGTTATGAACGGCCCATCATTTAACACAGTCACCGGATCGCTGACCAGTTTACGCTTATTGTGACAGTCAGTTTTCGGCTTTCTCCACTTAGGTGCTTAACCATGTGAGCTGGAAGCACAATCGCAGTGGTTCTCCCTTTGCACACCTAGCCGAACAAAGCGGGACGTAGGAGGCAAGCACAGGAGCCGGGCAACCCAACTATTGACCGAAGACACAAGTCGAAACCGATGCATATATAGAAATATCTGAAAACGTTTTTGCTGAATCTCTAAAGGTGTCCGGCGTTTGCACTGCAAGACTTATGCTGGAAACACAAAAACAGTTTAAAAGTGCCACAGGCTTGGAAAACCAAAAACTTCAGTAAAAACTTTACGCACGTACTAAATCAAGTCATTTGGTGCCAATCCAAAAATTGGTCTTACTTTTGTGCTTCTGTCGTGCATTAATATGACACATCCGATCTCAAGACTTCAAGCGGGTCAGCCTTCGGCTTCAACCTCCTTATACCGAAGGCGGAGTGCTTCTCCGAGGACAGTTTAGCAAACTAAACTCTAGCGGCTTTGGAGAGAAGCCAGGCTATCCGGCTATTGACCATACACTCAAATCGAAATAGGAGTGGTAGAAAAAGACTTTGCAACGACCAAGAAGAAAACACATTTACTATGAAACAACTCATATAGATTTTAAGAGCCCCCAGTTAACATTGGTAAAGGGAATTTCTTTCTTTTTAAAACAACATATGTGAGAATCGTCAAACTGAACACAAATTTAAAAATTTAAAACTTTGAGCATGAAAGCAACTTAGATGGTTAATGTGTTTGGCATTGATGACGTGGACCTAGCTTGATGCAGGACAAGGTCCCAGCCCCCAAGCCGGTCCCGAGGTGTCGGAGCAAAGAGCTCGGCACTTTGAAGTGGCGCCATAGCATGGCCAATGTGGCGATGTGGAACCCCCAGTCCGACCGAGGCGACGAAGCAGGCCGGTAGTATGACACCGAAGTCCCCGGCGTGGGTTAATGAAAAGATGATGAAGCCCCCGGTCTAGCCGAGGTGACGTGGTACATCAGTACGCCGAGGTGACAGTGTTACCCAACCTGGATCATTTACCTGTGCACAGAAAATAGTGCAAGCCAGAGATAATAGTAATAAATTAAAAAATTGTTGCATAATTAATAATTTGTGCAAAGTGAGTAATATAAGAAATATGGCCCGTGTGCCGAACACTTGATGAAGTAGATATCTCTCAACGATGCCGAAGTCCCTGAGGCAACCGAGCATGTCGGTATGGCAATTTGATCAACAAGGTGATCATGTGAGCCAATTTATGCCGATTGGGACGACGACGTCGGCTTGCCGAAGTGACCACGTGACATAGTCGAAGTCGATTACCACAACTTGGTTGACGCAAGGGGGACGATGATTTCGGCTTGCCGAGGTGTTAGCTCGGCCAAACCTAAATAGATTACCAGCGCACACAAAGTAGCGCAACCAAGAAATAATAATAATGAAAAAAGGGTGCATAATTAATTTATGCAAAGTGAAAAAGTTTGGTAAATATGGCATGTGCACTGAGGCTAGCTCGACGGCGCGATGGCGTTGTGGCTCGGCGATATCGATGAAGGTCGGCCTGCCCAGGTGATAGGAAGGAGTTGGCCGGACCGACGCTAGGTACAAGTGTCGACAAAATATCTCTGCAAATATAATGTAGTGCAAAACAACAGAAGATATTTTGTGTGCAATAATTTTAGGAGCTAACCGAATAGTTAGGAAAAATAAAACCTGTTCGGCAGCGATGACCCGGACTGATTGCAAAATAGGAGTTGGAAAAAAATCTCCCTGATGTGTGTTCGGAGGTCCTCATCTCCATGTGGTCACTCGGGACGTGCTGCCGCCGCTCCATGTGTGTGTTGCTGCGCGTGCACCCCTGAGAAGCCGATCAAGCTGGTGCTAGCACCCATAACATGGTGGCAACAATGGCCAAAAAAGGACAACTGAATTAGTAATCCAAGATGAATTAGTATATTGTCACGACCGGTTTTCCAATAAAAATATTTATTGAGAAACCAATCTTTTGAGTCCAGTATGAGAGAAATTCTCCTCACTGGTAGACAATTTCTTGATACAATAAGCCAGTAGCATAAAATATATTACAGGGTTGAACTACGGTTGCTCAACCAAATTATTACAAGCACGCCAATAATTATACATAATGGCGGACATGACACAGTGGTGTGGAGACATACTACTGACTCGAGGATAGGGCGGTGGTGGAAAAACACAGCGGGGAGAGAAATACAAGACTCTAAGTCTATCATCTCATCGAGCGTCGAGGTGAGGCTCGATGAATTTATTTGGTAGCGGAAGCGGATATAAAACAGTGACCAAATCCAGGGTCGCGCGAGACTGACTGGGACTCCTCTAAGTGTCGGACTCGCTATCGAACTCTTCATCCAGGAAATCGCCTTCGTCAGCATCTCGCCAAATCAACAAGCCAGTGAGTACTTTGAAAGTACTCGCAAGACAGTTCGGACGTAAGATATAACAAATGCATGCATGGATGCGACATGAATAAATTCACCAATGTACATTCAAAATTATCATAACAAGGTAAGAAAAAAGGAAACGGCGGTAGTCCGCCTGAAATCCCAATAGAACATAAATAATTTCCGATCGGGTGTCTGAAGCGACGCCTCGAAAGGTGAACAAATAAATATAAAGAAAAAGATGCCACAGTCGGGCGTCTTAGCGACACCAGAAAAAGGGCTTAAAAAGAGATACCTCAGTCGGACGTCGGGGCGACGTCACAGAAAGGGCTTGAAAAGAAATGCCGCAGTCGGACGTCGAGGCGACATCACAGAAAGGGCTTGAAAAGAAATGCCACAGTCGGACATCGGGGCGACATCACAGAAAGGGCTTTTATGGACAGATAAATAATAATCATAATAAACTTTTAATTCATAAGAATAAATGGGTTAGTCCATCCACAGGAATATCATTTCCGAAATTAGCACGCATGCGAAACACCGGAGTCTCTGTCATCAACACTGTCATTGTTAGGACAAGATAATACGAATTTGGACATGGAATAGATGACGTGGAGGGATATATGACTCTGCAGAGTTTGTACAAAATTATTCCCACAGCCAATGGATTTCCGTAGTCATGAAGGACTAGTTCTGTTTACGGTATTTCGGAAGAAAACACAGCTAACCAGTACACACCCATCCTTACCTCTCGATGCTAGGAATCACCCTAGACATCGTCCAAGAAAAACTTTTGAGACGGGGAGATCACAATCTCGAATAGCATGGGATCAAATTTATATACGCGCGCTCTAAGTGGTTCCCCCCTCTCGGTCCCAACCGGAAACACCCATGCCCACTGACCGGATGACTGGCTTTAATCCAGGGCCATGGAACCATCATCACGGCCTCTCCTTTTGGTGTGTACCAGAAAAGCGGTTTGCAACTTACTAAACCATATTCCTTGCGGAAAACATGTGGTAGTACAGGGAAGGAAATGAAAGGAACTGGACCGATACGGTTTGACACTGAAGTCACATAGTCCGGCATGAGACTGGCATGCTACAACACTGCCATCTCACCCATCCTCATGCCAACACATGGCCATTCATACTCACATCCATCCACTTATGGATCATCGAACTCACTTACCTCATTATCGCATAAAATAACATTCATCGATATGCTTATCAACATGCCATGGAACTAACTAAATGCAAAACATGCCAAGACACTCATCATATCAAAAGTTCAAACATGCTTGCCTGGTTCAGAGTAGTCGGAGCCTAGCTCGGTGAAGTTCGCGGCTCCGTCACCTCCTTCGGTATCTACGGTATAAAGAGAATATATGCGCTATCGTAAATACCAAGGAGTGCACAGAAAGTATACCAAATATTTTTCAAATAAATCTGATAAAAACTAGACAAAATTTTAAAGAGAACAGAAGAAGAACCAATCAAAAATACTTTCCTGTTTAAAAGTTATAAAGGTTTTTGTCCAGGGACTCATCTGTAATGAAACAGAAGATTTCCAGGGGTTAGTTTATAAAAACAGAAAACGCTTCGGCAGAAACTACGCCAGCCCAAAGAGAAAATGCATTCTGCCCGAAGGCGCTTCCAGAAAACGATTCAAAAGAGAGAGCAGAGAGGCTGACGGTGGGGTCCCACTTGTCAGGTTTAAACATTCAAACAGGGCGGACGAAGCTCGTCGGCGCCCGAGAGCCGCGGTGGTCGCCAGCGGCGATCCACGGCGAGGCAGGGAGATCGGGGAGTACCTCCGTGCTCAGGGCGCCATTCCGCGTCGGTTGGTGGTGGTGGTGGTCGCCGGCGAGCACTGTGTCAACGGCGGCCCCTGCTCCAGCGGACGGTGGTTCGGACGAGGATGGAGCTTGCCGGAGAGGGCCGTAAGGTTCAAATTGACGAGGGGGTTAGGGTGCTAGGTGTGGAAGAGGTCTACGGACGAGGTTTGGGCGCCGGAGATGGCCTCACCAGAGTGAATCGAGCTGGAGGCCGAGGCGGGGCGAGGCGGCCGGAGCTGGGGGAGGAGACCTCCTCGAGGTCCCCCTAGTGGCCTGGCAGGGTGTTGGTGAGGAGTGGTGATGCTGCGTGCACGAGAGTGAGCTCGGGGCCCCTTTATATAGGCGGTCCGAGGCGGTTTCCATGAACGGGGATCACCGGCGAGTGATTACGGTGGCGCAGTGCTCGGTCGGGGTGGTTAGGGGGTCGAGCGTCATCACGGAGGTTCAATGGGTCCGTTTTGGTGCTAAACTGGCCGGGGTTTGGGTGTTAAGGGCGAGCTCGACGGAACGGGGATGGCGCGGGCCCGTCGGCGACGGAGAGCGCGTCCCGTGCTTGCCGGCCACGGTGGCTGTGCCACGGGCGTGCACTGGCGTGCATGAGGCCACGCGGAGAGCTAGGGGGCTTTGGGCGGCGCGGAACGGCGTTCTGCCATGGTGTGTCTCCTGTCGGCCGCCACGGGAGGTTCCGACGCTGCAGAAGACGCCGGCGAGGGCGGGCCAGCGCGCTACCGACGCCAGGAAGGCTCCACGCACGCGTGTGAAGCTTCGGACAAGAGGAAGAGGCGGCGAGGAACGTGCCAAGGGCACTGTGGCCGCATGACTGAAACTGACGGACGAAGACGACACTGAAGACTGAACTTACTGAATTTGCAAAGGAACAGTGTAGCTCAGGTGTTCGACAGAATGCTCCAGGCATGTAGGGATTTTTCCATGAGCTGATACTTGGTGGAGTGGCTTCTCATTGCTCAAATAGGTTGCCTGAATTTTGGTGGAATTTTTGGGGGAGTGTAGATATGAATTTCATCAAATTTGGCAAATCTGGTCCAAACTTGCAGAGACTGAATTTTGAAAAATTTGAAAAGAGAAGGAGTGGATCAAGATGGTTCTGAGTTGTGGGTACAAAGGACTATCCAGGGGAGTTGGTGTGAGGTCAAAACTCAAATGAAAAAGAGTACTTGCTTTGAAAATCACTAAGGCTCCAAATAATTTTCAGAATTGATTTGAGAGGGAAAATAATTAGAATAAAATCCAAAACTTGTTTGGATTAGTTGGGACAGAGAACTTGGGTTGATCACAAGGTGTAGGGGAGATTTTGGAGAGGTTTTATCACATGGGCAAGAATGCTAAGTCAAGGATGGTTCCAAGATATGGAAATCCCAAATTTTCATAGAGCTTTATTTTAAAAGAAAAAAATAATGTAAACTCCCAAAAATAAATCTTGAGAGGGAACCAACAGAGAAGAAGTTTTCAAAAGATCAACCACCAAAGTTTGAAAAAATAAAATCCTTGCCAAGGCAAAGGAAGTTTTTAAGTGGAAGGTTTTTCTGAAAAAGAAAAATTTTAAGACAAGGCCTTTCCTCAAAAACCACAAAAATTTTGATAAAAACCAAATAAAAATTTTAGAGTGTCACAACACCTACCCCCTTAGGAAAAATCTCGTCCCCGAGATTTCAGCTGATCCTTAAATAGGTGTGGATGCTCAGTCCGAAGAAAATCCTCGCTTTCCCAAGTTGCTTCACTGTCGGTGTGATTGCTCCACTGGACTTTGAAAAACTTGATGGTCTTCTGTCGGGTCCTCCTTTCAAATTCCTCTAATATTCTTACGGGACGTTCTCGATAAGTAAGGTCTGGCTGCACATCAATGTTTTCATGGGATACTTGTTTCTCTGGGTTGCGTACGTACTTCCTCAATTGCGAGACATGGAACACGTCGTGGACATCGGATAATTCCTCGGGTAAGTCTAGCTGGTAGGCTACAGTGCCTCTTCATGCCACTATGCAAAATGGTCCAATGAATCTTGGTGCTAACTTCCCTTTTATCCTGAATCATTGCAATCCTCTCATAGGGGATACTCTCAGGTATACGAACTCACCGGGTTCGAAGCTGACCCTACGATGTTTCTGATCATAATAACTCTTCTGTCGACTTTGAGCGGTCTTAAGTCGGTCTCTGATTAGCTTGACCTTTTCCTCGGCTTCTCTGAGCAGGTCTGGCCCGAATATGCGGCTGTCTCCGGTCTCTGACAAATTTAGCGGGGTATGACATCTTCGCCCGTATATAGCCTCAAATGGTGCCATTTGTAGGCTGGCCTGGTAGCTATTGTTGTATGCGAACTTGGCGTATGGCAGGCTTTCTTCCCAACTGGTTCCGTAGGTGAGGACACATGCCCTCAGCATGTCTTCTAAAATCTGGTTTACGCGTTCTGTTTGTCCATCAGTCTGTGGATGGTATGCGGTACTGAAGGCTAGTTGGGTTCCCAGAGCCTGTTGTAAATGCTCCCAAAATCTTGAGACGAACTGAGTGCCTCTGTCGGATATTATAGTCTTCGGGACACCGTGCAGACAAACTATGCGGGAAAGATAAATCCTGGCAAGCCTCTGAGTGGTGTAGGTTGTCTTCACTGGAATAAAGTGTGCCACTTTGGTCAACCTGTCAGTGATGACCCATATGGCATCATTCCCGTGTCGTGACCGAGGTAGTCCGACAATAAAATCCATCCCTATTTCGTCCCATTTCCACTCAGGTATTTTGTTTGGTTGCAGTAGTCCGGCTGGTCTCTGATGTTCAGCTTTTATGCGTTGACATGAGTCGCAACATGCAATGAAGGCGGCTATGTCCCTCTTCATACCGTGCCACCAAAATCTTTCCTGAATATCCTTATACATTTTGGTTCCTCCATGGTGGATCGAATATGGAGTGGTGTGTGCTTCAGCTAAAACTTGCTGTTTAAGGTCTTCTATGTTTGGCACGCATAGCCTTTCTCCGTACCATAATATTCCTTCATTGTCTATGACGAATTCTGAGGCTTTGCCCATACTCAACTTTCTTTTAATTCCTTCAATGCTGGGGTGACCGGGCTGAGCTTCTTTAATTTTCTTCACAAGGTTAGGTTGTATTACCAAGTTTGATATGGTGCCTTCTGCTACCATTATCAAGTTGAGCTTGGCAAATTCTTGATGGAATTCGGCCCTCAAGCTGTGCAAATAGTTCCCGTCGGAGCTGGGGTTCCGACTCAGGGCATCGGCCACTACATTTGCTTTCCCTGGATGGTAATGGATCCCAACATCATAATCCTTTACCAATTCCAACCAGCGTCGTTTCTGTAAATTTAGTTCTGGCTGTGTGAAAATATATTTGAGACTTTTGTGGTCCGTATATATTTCACATCGATTCCCAAGTAAGAAATGCCTCCATTCCTTGAGTGCATGAATAACTGTTGCCATTTCTAAGTCATGAGTGGGATAATTTTCCTCATGCTTGCGAAGTTGCCTTGAAGCGTAGGCGACAACCTTGCCTTCTTGCATCAACACGCATCCGAGACCCTTTCTGGACGCGTCACAATATACTTCAAAATTCTTGTGTATGTCGGGTACAATTAATACCGGTGCTGTTGTTAATTTCCGCTTTAGCTCTTGGAAACTTTTCTCGCAGGCTTCTGTCCACTCAAACTTCTTATCTTTCTTGAGCAACTGTGTCATAGGCTTGGCTATGGTGGAAAATCCTTCAATAAATCTGCGGTAATATCCTCCCATTCCCAAGAAACTCCGTATGTCCGTTACGCTGGCTAGTGATTTCCATTCAAGTACGGCCTTAACTTTCTCTGGGTCCACTGCGATACCGTCTTGAGTCAGCACGTGGCCTAGAAAACCTACTTGTCTTAGCCAAAATTCACACTTGCTGAACTTGGCATACAATTGGTGTTTTCTTAGCTCTCCTAGCACAATCCTGAGATGTTCTGCATGCTCTTCTGGTGTCTTGGAGTATACCAGAATATCGTCGATGAATACCACGACGAACTTGTCCATAAACTTCATAAATACTTTGTTCATGAGGTGAACAAAATATGCTGGGGCGTTAGTTAATCCAAATGGCATCACTGTGAACTCGTACAGTCCATATCTGGAGGTGAAGGCTGTTTTGGGGATATCTTCCGTTCGCACCTTCAATTGATGGTATCCTGACCTTAAGTCAATTTTTGAGAATACCTTGGCCTGAGCGAGCTGATCAAATAAATCATTTATTCTTGGCATCGGGTATTTGTTTTTTACTGTGACCATGTTAAGTGCTCGATAGTCAATACACAATCTTAGTGTTCCATCCTTCTTTTTGGCGAATAAAATTGGTGACCCCCAAGGTGAGGAGCTGGCTCGAATGTATCCTTTTTCCAGTAATTCCTTTATTTGCTTCTTCAACTCGACCAACTCGGATGGTGCCATTCTGTATGGTTCCTTGTATATGGGGGCGGTTCCTGGCGCTAGCTCAATGCGGAATTCTATTTCTCGGTCTGGTGGCATGCCTGGCAGCTCTTCAGGGAATACATCTGGAAATTCACACACTACTGGAACCTTGTTCAGCTCAGAAACGTCCACCTTATTTAGTCTCGGTTGCCGGGGTCTTTTTCCTTCCTTGGCTGATACTCTTATTGTCTTCCCTTGGTGGTGTGTGAGAATCACGGTCCTGTTGAAACAGTCGATGAAACCTTTATTGGTGGTTAGCCAATCCATCCCTAGGATGACATCCAGTCCTTTGTTTTCCAATACAATAAGATTTGCGTGAAACTCCAATCCTTCGAACTCAATGACCACATTCTGACAGTAATTCTGAGAAACTTGCTGAATCCCAGGGGACTTGATGATCATGGATTTCTCCAAAGGAAGTATCGAAAACTTATTTTGCAAAGCAAAACTTTTCGAAATGAAAGAGTGAGAACCTCCAGAATCAAACAAAACCATTGCAGGTATTGTGTTGACAGGAAACGTACCGAGTACGATATCCGGAGCATTTTGTGCCTCCTCTTTGGTTACATGGTTCAGATGACCCTTCCTGTGGTTATTGTTGGGATTGAAATTGTTTCGCTTGGGTGCTGAATTATTGCCGCCGTTGTTCGGCTTTGGGGTTGAACTCCTTGGCTTGGGGCACTGTTTGGCATAGTGCCCTTCTTCTCCATAAGCGTAACAAGTAACGCCGGGGCGATAGGTGAATTCCTTGTCCCTTGCATGAAAATTCTTGATTGGGCGTGAGGCATTGGATGAGAATTTGTGTGTCCCACCCTTTTGAAAATCTGTCTTGCTTCGGTGATTGCGAGCGTGATTAGTCTGGTCCCTTTTTCGCTTGTGGATATCTTCCAGACTGCGTCTCTCATTTTCCAGAGTAATGGCTTTGTCCACCAGTGTTTTAAAATCAGGAAAAGTGTGCACGACCAGTTGGCATTTAAGCGCGGGCGCCAGACCGTCAAGGAATTTCTCCATCTTCTTGATTTCAGTCATACGTTCCTCATTGGCGTAGCGGGATAATAGGGTAAATTGACTGTTGTAATCTGACACTGTCATGTTCCTTTGTTTGAGGTCATCGAATTCTCTCTTCTTGATTTTCATAATACTCTTAGGAATATGTGCACCACGGAAACCTTCCTTGAAATCATCCCAGGTTATGTTATTTTTGTTGGGATGCATGTGCAGAAAATTCTCCCACCACGATGCGGCTGCTCCTGTGAGATAGTGTGGAGCATATAGTACTTTCTTGAGATCTGAACATTTTGCAATAATTAATTTCCTCTCCATATCGCGAAGCTAGTCCTCGGCTTCAAGAGGCTTGTCAGTGTGAGAAAATGTTTGAGGACGTGTCTTCTATAGCTCAGATAACTTGGAATGCTCAGAAAATGTTTGATGACTTGGTTCATCATCTCGCGATGTTGTTGCTGACTCTGCTCATAAAGGCGGCACATTTGTGAAAGTGCCGTTTCACTGCCCTGTTGGCTTGACTGTCCCTGGGTGAACTCGTTGTTGGGTTGAGCATCATAAATTTCCTCTGGTGGAGTTAGCATGGAACGTGTCCAAGGACGAGACATTTTTCACTCTGGGGATATATTTTTTGTAAAACTCATAAGAAAAGCAGAAAGAGTCGCAAAACAAAACCATAAATGCATAAAGCTGGCAGATAGAATTAAATAACTCGGCTTACTTAAGAAAAACAAATAGACTTGCGCACGGAGAAGGACTGCTCATTACATATCTTACACGCGGGCGGTAATTATACAATACATCACTCAGGATATGCGTACATAATCCTGACATGTTATTTAGGCTAGTGCACTTCTCCAGATCCTACATGATGCGCAAACAGGCTACTTCTCACAACCTATGTACATATCTTACAAAGCGGTACAATACACGGCAGCTAAGCGTACTCAGGCGGAGATGTTGGCGACCTCCTTTGCCCTGCCGAGGGCGAGGCGTAGCGAGGTTGGGGACTCGACTTCCTCCTCGCTAATGGGCTCCATACGTGTAGTGTTGCGCAGAGCGGACGGAGCGGTTGCCAGGGGCGGAGCAACACGTACAGGAGTGGGCGCGAAGGTTGGTGCAGTGCGCGCTGGAGTGGGCGCAATGACTTGGTTGAATTCTTCGGTAGAAGGCAGGCGACGAGCAGGCGTAAAAGATGCTGATGACGAGACAAAAGTCAGTGGCGGTGCGATTGGTAGGAGCTCCCTCCTGTTGGAGGCACAGCCATGGACTGAGTCCATGCGGGTAGCTACGAAGTCGTCCACCAGGTTGTCGAAGGCTGCCTCCAGGGCCCGGAGATACTCAATGAGCATCTCAAAAGCCTCGTCTCGTTCTCCTCTGGGGCAGGAGTATGCGTAGTGACAGGTGTATGGCACATGGCACGGAAGATAACGGTAACGACGAGTCTTCATCACGGGAAGGACATCCCTGAGACGAGCTATCGCCTCGCGGGCTGCCATCTGCATAGCATGCCTCTCCGTAGGCATGGCTCTTCCCACAAACCGGAAGCGGTGTAACTCACCACGCCCTCCCTTGAACTGCACCGCGGCCTGGTGCATGGTCAGACTGTCGTTGACTCGGTGCTGGCAGAGTGTGAAGACTGGGCGTACGGATGGCCCCATCGCGACCCGAACGATGAAAGAAAGAAGCTTGACGAACCCATCGGGCACGTTGGCGAAGGTCTGAGACTCGCAGCTGTTGTCGGCCATCTACAAAAGTAGGCAAAAATTCTGCATGGTCAGATCATAAATTTATGCTGACTGACAGAAAATGACTAGAATTGCAAAAACATAAATTAGCTCTATCATGCTAATAACTAATTAGCGATCGCACCTAGTGGCTTCCTACAGTCAGCCTGGCTCTGGTACCAAGCTTGTCACGACCGTTTTTCCAATAAAAATATTTATTGAGAAACCAATCTTTTGAGTCCGGTATGAGAGAAATTCTCCTCACTGGTAGACAATTTCTTGATACAATAAGCCAGTAGCATAAAATATATTACAGGGTTGAACTACGGTTGCTCAACCAAATTATTACAAGCACGCCAATAATTATACATAATGGCGGACATGACACAGTGGTGTGGAGACATACTACTGACTCGAGGATAGGGCGGTGGTGGAAAAACACAGCGGGGAGAGAAATACAAGACTCTAAGTCTATCATCTCATCGAGCATCGAGGTGAGGCTCGATGAATTTATTTGGTAGCGGAAGCGGATATAAAACAGTGACCAAATCCAGGGTCGCACGAGACTGACTGGGACTCCTCTAAGTGTCGGACTCGCTATCAAACTCTTCATCCAGGAAATCGCCTTCGTCAGCATCTGGCCAAATCAACAAGCCAGTGAGTACTTTGAAAGTACTCGCAAGACAGTTCGGACGTAAGATATAACAAATGCATGCATGGATGCGACATGAATAAATTCACCAATGTACATTCAAAATTATCATAACAAGGTAAGAAAAAAGGAAACGGCGGTAGTCCGCCTGAAATCCCAACAGAACATAAATAATTTCCGATCGGGTGTCTGAAGCGACGCCTCGAAAGGTGAACAAATAAATATAAAGAAAAAGATGCGACAGTCGGGCGTCTTAGCGACACCACAAAAAGGGCTTAAAAAGAGATACCTCAGTCGGACGTCGGGGCGACGTCACAGAAAGGGCTTGAAAAGAAATGCCACAGTCGGACATCGGGGCGACATCACAGAAAGGGCTTGAAAAGAAATGCCACAGTCGGACGTCGGGGCGACATCACAGAAAGGGCTTGAAAAGAAATGCCACAGTCGGACGTCGGGGCGACATCACAGAAAGGGCTTGAAAAGAAATGCCATAGTCGGACGTC
>NC_057807.1:502396077-502396603 GCF_018294505.1 Triticum aestivum | reverse complement strand
GCAGAAAAGGAAAAAAATATATAAAGCAAAAATATTCACAAAGAAACTGAATACAGCAGAAAAAAATAACTATATAAACAAATTACTCAAAAATAAATAGAAGAAAATAAATACTATTTAGAAATAAATAGAAGAAAAAAATAAAGCAGAAAAGGAATAACTATATAAACAAATTACTCAAAAATAAATAGAAGAAAATAAATTATATTAAGCAAAAAACTTCACGAAGAAACTAAATACAGCAAAAAAACTATTCAGAAATAAATAGAAGAAAAAAATAAAGCAGAAAAGAAATAACTATATAAAAAATTATTCAAAAATAAATATGGGTGGCAGGGCACGGGCATTAGTACCTGTTGGAGGTTCCAACCGGTACTAATGTGTTGCCCTTTAGTACCGGTTGGAGCCACCAACCGGTACTAAAGGTCCACATTTCCCGCCGCTTGGGTTGGCCAAAATTGACTTTTAGTACCGGTTGGAGGCGCCAACCGGTACTAAAGGCCCATCCTATATATATGGCACTTAC